>NC_140999.1:11460797-11500797 GCF_052327205.1 Somniosus microcephalus
AAGTTCCAGTGTGTAGGAGCTTGCACTCACCTGCATTGAATTTCATCTGCCTTAGATCAAACTCTACAGCCCCCTTCAATTTAGCATCATCTACAAATCTGACCAAGTTACATTGTGATTCTTAATCCAAGTCATTTTATAGATAAGAAATAACCCAGGGCCCTGCACCAGTCCCTGGGCACTCCATTCAGCACATGCCCCCAAGCCTGGCACTGCTCTAGCTAGCACCCATTGTTTCCTCTCTTTCAGCCTTATCCATTCTCCAAGTATTATTTGGGATACCCGACTGCCATGGCACCCTCGCCTCTGAATCAGAAGCTGGTGTGGTTCAAGTCCCACTCCAGGGACTTGAGCACAAAATCTAGGCTGACACTCCAGTGCAGTACTGAGGGAGTGCCGCACTGCCGGAGGTGCCGTCTTTCTGATGAGACGTTAAATCGTGGCCTCGTCTGCTTTCTTAGGTGGACATAAAAGATCCCATGGCAATTTCAAAGCAGAGCCGGGGCGTTCTCCCCGGTGTCCTGGCCAATAGGTATCCCTCAATTCAACATCACTAAAACAGATTATCGGGTCATTATCACATTGCTGTTTGTGGGAGCTTGCTGTGCGCAAATTGGTTGTCGCGTTACAACAGTGACTACACTTCAAAAAAGTATTTCATTGGCTGTAAAGCACTTTGAGACATCCGGTGGTCGTGAAAGGCGCTATAGAAATGTAAGTCTGTCTTTCTTTCTTAAGTTTGTGTATCAAACTTTCATATTTATTTTTTGCAATTAGTTCATGGAAAAGCTGCTCAAAGTGCCTTTTTATTTATAAACATGACAAAGTATAGAAAAGGAAGCTGTTCGAAGGCATTTATTTTCATACAGGAGGTTATTGGAACAATGGAACACCATCATACAGTTAGCTATCGGGGCAGAGCTTATAAGATCTTTATAATGGGGAATGGATAAGTTTGTGAAAACGAATATGAAAGGATGCAGAGAAATGGGAGTAGAGTTGATAGCTGTAGTTGAAGAGCACTGGCCTAGGCATATCAGCAAAATGGTCTCTGGTGGGAAAGTCCAGAACAAGGGCCATAACGTTACGTAAGAACATAAGAAATAGGAGCAGGAGTCGGCCATTCGGCCCCTCGAGCCTGCTCCTCCATTCAATAACATCATGGCTGATCTGATCTTGGCCTCAACTCCACTTTCCCGCCCACTCCCCATAACCCTCGACCCCCCTGTAGCTCAAATATCTGTCGGTCTCCGCCTTGAATATATTCACTGACTCCGCCTCCACAGCTCTCTGGGGTAGAGACGTCCAAAGATTCACAACCCTCAGAGAGAGGAAATTCCTCCTCATCTCCGTTTTAAATGGGCGACACCTTATTCTGAAACTATGACCCCTAGTTCTAGATTCCCCCATGAGGGGAAAGATCCTCCCTGCATCTACCCTGTCAAGCCCCTTCAGAATCTTATGGGGGAAAAATTCAGTTGGTTTGCGCCTCCCGTTAGCGGGAGGGCGCTAATGGGGCACAGCGATGTTTGCGCCGCTCACAAAATTAACTAGACATTTTGCGGCGGCGCTAAACACTACCGCCACGATCTCCTACGCCGGCAGATCATGACATCAGTCGAGTGCGCAACGCCCCGTTAGCGCCCCAGACCGGAAATTGAGTGGCGCCCCCTGCCTTACCGCCTGCCGCGAGCAACAACAGGTTGAGGGGAGCGTTATGCTGTCAGAAAGGGACTGGGGGAGCGCTATTTAAAGGCGGCCACTTCCTGCCTTTTTTTGTTGGCGACATTTTTGCACCACGCATTCTGAGAGAGAGAGAGACTTCTGGAGAGATTCAACGCTGTGTGAAGGGGTTTTGGGTACTGAGCAGCACTTTGCAGGTTCATTTTGATTTGCCCTTCCTTGTATCGATTTAGAAGAGACTGTGGGGGCTGCACTCTGAGCTCTTTCCCTGGGCCTCTCCATTGTTCTTTCCAGCAGATTTGATGTACAGGTCTCTCCAGGCCGAGATTCAAGGCTGCAATGAGCAGGGTGTGGATGGAGAGCAAGATCGACCCTCCCCTTTAAGAACTGGCCGGTGCCAGTGTGTCTGTGTTCCATTGCTGACGGACATCACATGAGCTTCGCCAGCGCTCTGAGGTAGCGCCTCACTCCTCGGCCTTTGCGCCTTAAGACAGGTGTGAAGCGCCTGATTTAGCGCTCCAATCACCTGCGGGGCGGTAAAAGCCAAGTTTGCAGTCGGAGGCGATAATTAGCGCCAGGCGCTAATCTTTGCGCCGGCCGATAATTGCGCCCTAAATGGGGCGATGCTGAATTTCTCCCCCTATATGTTTCAATAAAATGAGCTCTCATTCTTCTAAACTCCAATAAGTATAGGCCCAACCTGCTGAACCTTTCCTCATAAGAAAACCCCTTCATCTCAGGAATCAACCTAGTGAACCTTCTCTGTACTACATTTAGAGCTCGACCATTCAGGGGTGATGTCAGAAAACACTTCCTCGCACAAAGTGTAGTTCCTTTGCTCCTATGAGTCTATATTCACTAGCCCATTGACTCCACAGACCATGTACAATCCAAGCTCTCATGGGCTCTCCACAACACATTTAATCTCCTGTGGAAAACCCCCTCTGCAGAAGTAAATTACTGAACAACTGCAGAGCATCTAAACCCACACTCTTAATTCAGTCTTCCCCAGGAGTTCAGGCCTGCGGCATTCCTCGCCTCCCTCAGCCTTCCTTTCTTCGTACTGCTGACAGACTTTGAAAATTCAAGCTCGGCAGCATCCAACCACCGCTTCTTGATTTATCTCATCCTCGCTCCTATTCTTTTTAATTTTGGTGGAGTCTTGCATGATAGGCCTTGGCCCTTCACCTAGGCTTCTCAAATAAACTAAAAACACAACCTAAATAACAGCAGAAAATGCTGGAAAAACGCAGCAGGCCAGGCGACATCCGTGGAGAGGGAAACAGAATCAACATTTCAGGTCGAAGACCCTTCGTCAGGACAAAGGGTCTTCGACCTGAAACGTTGGGCTAGATTTTCGTGGAGCCGTCAGGCGGGGTTTCAGGCATTGGGGGGGGGGGAAATTCCGAATTTGGGGGTCCCGACACCATCCCGCCCAAAACCCCGCCCCACGTAAGTTTCAGGGGCGGCGGGTACCCGCCCCGCACTGGGACCCGCCGAAACCAGGCGGGAAGGGATTAGTGCCAATCAACTGCCTGTTAACAGGTAGTTAACAGGCAGTTTTTAGCCTAATCCCTACTTTGAGGGGTTTCGTGTGGGTTTCCCGACAGCTCCAAACCACGCCAGGTTAGAGCAGGCGGGCCGTCGGGTTGAAGGAGTTGGAGGGGTCGCGATGTCGGCGCTCAGGTGAGTGATGGGTGCATGAGTGTAAAGGTAAGTGTGTTTGGTGTGTCTAAAGTGTGTAAAGAACTTTTACTTACCTGTACTTACCTTAATAGCCTTTCTTCCTGTAGCCGTCGGGAGTGCATCACTCAGCCGGAACTGAAAGTTGAATGGCTGCGATCTGTCAAAAGTGACAGCCTTCAGCTTTGAGTGCCGGTGAGAGTTCTAACTGAGTCTGTGCAGAAGGACTCATATAAGAACTCAGAGTGTCAGTGTTTGACAGCTTCAAACAGCTGTCAAACGCTGATATTTCATCTATCAAAAACTCTTGACAGATGAAATTGCAGTCTGTGACGTCACCTGTTGCCAGGTGGCCCTTAATTGGCCTGCTGAGCCCGCTGGGCGGTGTCAACAAGGTCAATCAAGGGAAAATCGCGCGGATTGGCCGGACGTCGAAGTAGGCGGGTCAAAAACCCGAAAGGGGAAGTCTCGCCTTCTTCCCGACAGGTTCGGGAAAATCTACCCCGTTGACTCTGTTTCCCTCTCCACAGATGTTGCCTGGCCTGCTGAGTTTTTCCAGCGTTTTCTGTTGTTATTTCGGATTTCCAGCATCCGCAGTATTTTGCTATCGTAAAAACACAACCTATTCAGCCTCCAACAGGCTACCATCCCTGTGGACCACCACATACACCTCACCGGGCAACAGGTTGGGACTCCCTCTGGGAGGTAGGCACAGGAATATTAGGCATTTTCACTTGTTTTTCTTAAGCCTCCCCATCCTCACCTTCAATGCAAAGCGAGAGTATTAAAGACATATCACTAATATTTTCCCTCCTCCTGGCCTATTTAATCTTCTCACCTCATCCCAGGCTGCACAGTCCCTGCAGGTGTGTGTCAGGAGCTAGCATTCCACACATCTTTTACATTCTAAGGCAGCTTTTTTGCTATACTAACCCATTGTGTAACCTGACGCTTTATATAACAAGAACTTTGCCGTGTATTGAAGAAGAAATCAGTTTACTCTGCTGCAGATTACATTTTCACTTCGACAAGTAAAGAAGTGTTTGTCTGAAAAGGAAACGAGAGGGGCGGAGTAGCCTGAGCTCATTCCTTAGTTGCCCAACCGTTGCCTGTCACCATCACGCTACTTAATTCAGATTCCAGCTCCCTCCCAAGCTACTGTGGAGGGACCCAACCATCCCTGAATTTGCAGGCTCGTCCTTGTATCTGAAGGTTGAACAGATTGGCAAATAATGTGGTGGCGGGGGTGGGAGATGAGGAGAATTTATTTTACGCAGCGAGTTGTTGTGATCTGGAATGCGCTGCCTGAAAGGGCGGTGGGAGCAGATTCAACAGTAACTTTCAAAAGAGAAGTGGGTATATACTTAAAAAAGGAAAAAGATTGGCAGGGCTACATAGAAATATAGAAACATAGAAGATAGGAGCAGGAGTAGGCCATTCGGCTCCTCGAGCCTGCTCCACCATTCAATGAGATCATGGCTGATCATCCAAACTCAGTACCCTGTCCCTGCTTTCTCCCCATATCCCTTGATCCCTTTAGCCTTAAGAAATATACCTAATTCCTTGAATATATTTAATGAATTGACCTCTACTGCCTTCTGTGGTAGAGAATTCCACAGGTTCACCACTCTCTGGGTGAAGAATTTCCTCCTCATCTCTGTCCTAAATGGCTTACCCCTTATCCTTAGACTGTGACCCCTGGTTCTGGACTCCCCGACCATCAGGAACATCCTTCCTGCATCTAGTCTGTCTAGTCCTGTTAGAATTTTATAAGTTTCAATGAGATCCCCTCTCATTCTTCTAAACTCCAGCGAGTACAAGCCCAACCGACCCAATCTCTCCTCATACGTCATTCCTGCCATCCCAGGTATCAGTCTGATGAATCTTCGCTGCACTCCTTCCATGGCAAGAACATCCTTCCTCAGATAAGGCGACCAAAACTGCACACAATACTCAAGGTGTGGTCTCACCAAGGCCCTGTACAACTGCAGCAAGACATCCTTGTTCCTGTACTCGAACCCTCTCACTACGAAGGCCAACATACCATTTGCCTTCTTAACCGCCTGCTGCACCTATGGGGAAAGAGCAGGGGGGAGTGGGACTAATTGGAAAGCTCTTTCAGAGAAATGGCACAGGCATGATGGGACGAATGGCCTCCTCCTGTCCTGCGTAATTCTTTGAAGATATGTAAAGACAATCAGAATCCTGGAAGGCAATGTTTCCTTTGCAGGTAT
This sequence comes from Somniosus microcephalus, assembly GCF_052327205.1. Lineage (NCBI taxonomy): Eukaryota > Metazoa > Chordata > Chondrichthyes > Squaliformes > Somniosidae > Somniosus > Somniosus microcephalus. Next base: position 11,466,398 of record NC_140999.1, read on the forward strand.
CACCAAGGAAAACAAATAACCAAGGTTGGGTAGAAGAAAAGAATTTCTACAGTGCCTTTTGTGACCTCAGTACATCCCAAAGCCCCTTACAGCCAATTTTTCATAGAATCATAGAACCATAGAGATTTACAGTGCAGAAAGAGGCCATTCGGCCCATCCACCCTAATCCCACTTTCCAGCTCTTGGTCCGTAGCCCTGTAGGTCACAGCACTTCAAGGGCATATCCAAGTACTTTTTAAATGTGATGAGGGTTTCTATCTCTACCACCCTTTCAGACAGTGAGTTCCAGACCCCCACCATCCTCTGGGTGAAAACATTCTTCCTCAACTCCCCTCTAAACCTCCGACCGATTACTTTAAATCTATGCCCCCTGGTTATTGACCCTTCTGCTAAGGGAAATAGGTCCTTCCTATCCACTCGATCTGGGCCCCTCATAATTTTATACACCTCCCCTCAGCCTCCTCTGTTCCGAAGAAAACAACCCCAGCCTCTCCAATCTTTCCTCATAGCATAGCTTTTGGAAGTGTTGTAATGTAGGGAAACACACACAGCAAGGTCCCACGAACAGCATTGAGATATATAACCAGATAGTCTGTTTTTATTGAAGTTGGTTGAGGGATAAATATAGGCCATGACGCCCAGGGGAGAACTCCCCTGCTCTTCTTCGAAATAGTGCATGGGATCTTTTGCGTCCACCTGAGAGAGCAGACGGGGCCTCAGTTTAACGTCTCCTCCAAAAGATGGCACCTCTGACAGTGCAGCAGTCCCTCAGCACTGCACTGGAGTGTCATCCTAGATTTTTGTGGTCAAGTCTCTGGAGTGGGACTTGAACCCACAATCCTTCTGACACAGAGTTGAGAGTGCTACCCACTGAGCCACAAGCTGGCACATGCCAACAAATAGATATTCTAGAGTTTTCTTTATTTACCTTGGTGGACAGGGAGTCAGGTAGACCGTTGCCATAGCAAATTAATTAAGTGGAGTCCATGATTGTATGTGGGGCCTGCAAGCCGAAGATTTGTTGAGCCAAATTGCCTCCTTCTGTGTTGTAAGACTATGTGCTAGAAATTCAGTATCGCCCCGTTTGGGACGCAATTATCAGCCGGGCGCAAAGATTAGCGCCTGGTGCAAATTATCGCCTCTGACTGCAAACTTGGCTTCTATTGCCCCTGGAGGTGATTGGAGCGCTAAATCAGGCGCTGCTCACCTCTCTTAAGGCACTAACGCCGAGGAGCGAGGTGCTACCTCAGAGCGCTGGTGAAGCTCATGTGATGTCAGTCAGCAATGGAACACAGACACACTGGCGGCGGCCAGTTCTTAAAGGGGTCGATCTTGCTCTCCATCCACACCCTGTTCTTTGCAGCCTTGAATCTCGGCCTGGAGAGACCTGTACATCAAATCTGCTGGAAAGAACAATGGAGAGACCCAGGTAAAGAGCTCAGAGTGCAGCCCCCAGTCTCTTCTAAATCGATGCAAGGAAGATCAAGTCAAAAAGAACCTGCAAAGTGCTGCTCAGTACTCAAGACTCCTTCACACAGCGTTGAATCTCTCCAGAAGTCTCTCTCTCTCTCTCAGACTGCGTGGTGCAAAAATGTCTCCCACAAAAAAAGGCAGGAAGTGGTCGCCTTTAAATAGCGCTCCCCCAGCCCCTTACTGACTGCAAAGCGCTCCCCTCAACCTGTCGTTGCTAGCGGCAGGCGGTAAGGCAGGGGGTGCCACTCAAGATCCGGTCCGGCGCGCTACCGGGGCGTTGCACGCTCGACTGACGTCATGATCTGCCGGCACAGGAGATCGTGGCGGTAGTGTTTAGTGCCGCCGCAAAAACTCTGGTCAATTTCGCGAGCAGCGCAAACATCGCTGTGCCCGGGCGCTAGTGGCTTTGCACCCCACTAATGGGAGGCGAAAAGCAACCGAATTTTTCCCCCTATGCTTCTAAATGGATTTTTCTCGTGTCTAGCTGTCTTATGTTCACGAAGTATAGCATGCAGGGTGTCTTGGAACCGTGGATCTCCAACTCAGAGTGCGTGGTGAAACCTTTAATTGATTCCTGGGATGAGAGGGCTGTCCTATGAAGAGAGATTGAGTAGATTGGGCCTTTACTCTCTGGAGTTTAGAAGAATGAGAGGCGATTTCATTGAAACATATAGGGCTAGATTTTCAGTATAGGCAGTTTTGGGGCGCTAACCTTAGCGCCCGCCCGAAGTTAGCGCCCGCCCCAAAGTAGCGCCCCGTTGCCGGAAATTCAGTGGCTTCGCCCTAAGAGGTTGGTGGAGCGCTAAAAGAGGCGTTCCACTACTATCTTTAGGCGCTAAGCCGGCGGTCCAGAGGGATAGCGCCCAGGCGGGGCGCAGCGCGGGTGCGGTCATTTTTGGACTGACAGCAGACCCCGTGGCGCCGACCAGCTCTTAAAGGGGGAAGGGACGAATTGGTCTGCTGCCACGCCCTGCACACTGCAGCCTTGCAAAGAGGCCTCAACACTGCTGCTCAGCCCCAGGGAGTCATGGCAACGCCAGAGAAGGCCCGTCAGCGTGCCCTGCGCTTCTCAGAGGGTGATCTGGACATAATGGTCACAGCTCTGGAGGTGAGGCGCAAGATCTTGTTCCCAGAGAGTGGGAGGAATCCAACCCACCACGACTACACCAAAGCCTGGAAGCAGATCGCCCAGAGGGTGACGTTCACCGGCGATGCCCCCAGGACCCACAAACAATGTCGTAAAAAATACAACGACCTGACCAGGATTGTCAGGGTGAGTACCCTTTCCAGTCTCCTCCTCATTCTTGCATGTACACCTGACATGATGGGCAAAGGGAGCTGAAAGTCCTATTGGCCAGCCCTCAGCCGGCAGCATTGGGACAGTCATGAGCATCAATTGGCCATTCGGCACTCTACACTCTGGCCAAGCTATTCCACCATGGGAGGCTGTGCACACTACATCAGGGCTTCACTCTGGCCATGCTATTCCACCATGGGAGGCAGTGCACACTACATCAGGGCTTCACTCTGGCCAAGCTATTCCACCATGGGAGGCAGTGCACACTACATCAGGGCTACACTGCGCACTTACAGCCCGTCCTTTCTCTTGCAGGCTAAAGTAGCCTTTAATCGCCAGGCCCGTGCCAGGGGTGGCCGCGCCAAGCTGCAGAAGCTCACTCGGCTGGAGGAGCGCGTGTGTGTGCTCATGGGAGCCCGTGTGATCGTCCCCACAGCGTGCGGTGTATCCGACCCTCCACTGCCCGGCAATGGTAAGGACCTCGCCTTTTGGCCCTCTCGCGTCGCACTGGCCCATCCGAGCTACCTCCTTTGCCACTGTCCCACCAATGCGCTGAATGCCACCAGTCCTAACTCCCTCGCTGACGCCGTCTCCTCACTCTGAAGCTACTCTTGTGCATTCCTGCTTTTAGCTGGTGACGACCAGGACCCTGAAGCTGCCAGTGACAGCACCTCCGAGCAGGAGGAGGAGGAGGAGCAAGCCGGACCATCGGGGGAACAGTCACGTCCCGCAGGAGAGGAGGAAATGCTTGACACCTCCTCACTGAACGAGTGCCTGGAGGAACTGTCGCAGGGCAATGCAGCTTCTGGGACCAGTGGCGTCCAGCCACCCAGGAGCCGTGCGCGTGGCCCGCGGCCTTCCCCCCAAAGGGGGCAAGGATCAGAGGGGAGTGCTGCTGATCGGCACACTCGCCGCCACCAACGTGGCAAGAGTCCCCTAGTTCGGCCCCCTCCTCCCCAGCGGGAGAGTCGCGACTCCAGTCCGGACACCTTCACCTCGGAGGAGGTGTGGAAGCTGGATAAGATGGCCGAGGATTCGGACCGGCGCCACACGGAGCTCATGAGCGTGGTGGGGCGCATGCCTGAGGCCATCGAGTCGCTGGCGACCAGTGTGCGCGAGTTCGGGGCAGCAACTGCCGCGAGTGGCGGCATGCTGACTGATGCCGTCAAGACCCTGGCGGATGTGATGCGGGCGCACACCAGGACAACAGGGGCACTCACTGCTGCCACACGCGCTGTCTCAGGCAGGCATCGCCAGGGCAGCCGCCGCGCTGGACCATCCCAGCAAGCCGCCCCTCGGCTGATTGTTGCGGATCCTGCAGTGCGGGCCCGGCCGAGTGCCACCGCGCCACAGCACCAGCCAGCGCATCCCAGACGCCAGCTGGCCCACATTGCGCCATCCGTCGCCGCCATTCCCCCACTGGGGCGTCAAGGGCAAGCGGCTGCAGCTGATGGTGGCCAGGCTCAGGTGCGCCACTCAGCAGACGGCCCCTCGAGGCCCAAACGCCGTGTAGGCCGCCCCCCAGTGACATCTGGCGGAAGGGCATCTGAGCCTCAGGCGCCTTCCCCCAGCCTCGCAGCAGCCACTGGGCAGAGCTTGCGAAGGAGCAGCAGGCCGGGCAGGGGAGGCAAAAGGCTGGGCAAGGTCTCGCCCTCGCGGGCCACTCAGTAGAGGGTGTGGCCAGCTTTCCTTTTATATGGCGGTGGCCATCTTTATTTTGCCCATGGTTGTGTTGTTGGAGGGCTTATTTTTTGCGTTAGGCCGACGTTGAGGCCCGGTTTGAAGAAATGTGGAGTGACTCCTCCCCAGTTTGTGGGAGTGAGTCGTTTGTTGGGCTTTTTGTGGGGCCCGTTTATTGTTTTTGGGGATTCATGTGGGAAGGGCTTTTCATTTTTGTGTAATAAATAATTATCTTTATTCATGCAGTCTCCATGGTTGTTCTTCTTAGTGTTTGTTGGCTTCGCCGGCTGAGGGCTTGCGGAGCGGCTGCATTCATCTTCCCTCATGGCCCCTGGCCATTCCCTGACAGGGGGCTTAGAAGTACCGTGTAATAAGGTGGCGTCGTGCGGCCCTTGGCCCTGGTCGCTCCCTCCTGGGAACGTACTCCTGCTCCTCCTCCTCCTCCTCCTCATGCTCCTCCTGCTCCTCCTCCTGAGGTGCTGGTCCAACGTCAGGTGGCAGTGCCTGAGTCCTGCGGATAGCCAGGTTGTGTAGCATGCAGCAAACCACCACAAATTGGGAGACCCGGTCCGGCAAATACTGGAGAGCTCCTCCGGAGCGATCAAGGCAGCGGAACCGCTGCTTGAGGACCCCAATAGTTTGCTCGATGATGTTGCGGGTGGTTTGATGGCTCTCGTTGTAGGCCTCTTCAGCAGCGGTCCTGGGCGTGCGGAGCGGGGTCATGAGCCAGGTGCACAAAGGATAGCCTTTGTCCCCGAGTAGCCATCCTCTTGGGGGAGGCTGTGCCTGGAACATGTCATGCACAGTACTCTGCCGCAGGATAAAGGCATCGTGGCTGCTGCCTGGGAAGCTGGCATTGACTGCCATGATGCGCTGCTTGTGGTCACACACCAGCTGCACATTCAGAGAATGGTAGCCCTTCCTGTTGCGATACTGCTCGCCATGCTCCAGAGGGGCCCGCAAAGCCACATGCGTACAGTCAATGGCGCCCTGCACCAAGGGGAATTCCCCGAGTCTGGAAAATCCCAATGCGCGCTGATGCTGGCTCTCCAGGGCCATGGGGAAGGAGATGAATTGGCTTCTCCTTCTGAACAGTGCTTCGGTCACCTGGCGGATGCAGCGATGCGCGCCGTACTGGGAGATGTTTGCTATGTCCCCAGCAGCGTATTGGAAGGAGCCGGTGGCATAGAAGTTCAATGCCACCGTCACCTTCACTTCCACCGACAGAGACGTCCTGCACCTGAGCTTTGGCCGCAGATCTCGGCGAAGCAGGTGGCAGATCTCTGCAATCACCTCCTTTCGGAATCGGAGCCTTTTAACACATCGCACGGCACTCATGTTTAGGTAGGAGCGCTGCTGGCGGTATAGCCTGACTGGGTAAGGCCTACGTGGCCGACGCCTGTAGCCCCCTCTGCCTCTAGCCAGGGCTGCCCCTCTCACAATGCGTCTGCGAGCCCTACGGACATGGAGCTGCAGCTCCGCGTTGGCACCCCATGCAACCCCCATCAAATCCTGGCTAACACTCAAATTTCCAAAAGGCCACTTGCAGCGCTCTGGCCTGAGTCCAAAAATACCTGAGCTCTTGCTGCTTGAAACCAGTTAGCTATCCTCCTTGTTGTGTCTCCAGAAATGCGTTGCACAAGAGTGTTTTCTGAAAAAAGGCTGGCCTTTATACTGGAGAGCACGTCCCCTTTAATTTGCGCCCCCCGGGGCCCGCGCTGGTTGTGCTGCGTTCCTTTTTCCAAACGCTCCAGCCGCCAGCCGCACAATGGGGCGGTCCGACTGAAGTTTGGAATCGTGGCGGCCAAAGGGCATTGCACGAGGATGTGACGTCATTTCCTGCGCGCGCATCCGGGCGGGCGCTAAACTTTGCGCCGGCGCTAACGGGCAACTTAATTTGGGGCGGGGCGCAAACTGCGCTGCGCACGGGCACTACACGCATAGCGCCCGAAAATCACTTCTCTTAAGGCGCTAACTGCTGGCGCTAGCAACTGAAAATCTAGCCCACAAGACTCTGAAGGGGACTGACAGGGTAGATACTGAGAGGTTGTTTCGCCTGGCTGGAGAGTCTAGAACTAGGGGGCATAGTCTCAGAATAAGGGGTCGGCCATTTAGGACTGAGATGAGGAGAAATTTCTTCACTCAGAAGGTGGTGAACCTTTGGAATTCTCTGCCCCAGAGAGCTGTGGATGCTCAGTTGTTGAGTATATTCAAGGCTGAGATAGAATTTTGGAGTCTAGGGGAATCAAGGGATATAGGGGTCGGGCGGGGAAAGTGGAGTTGAGGTCAAAGATCAGCCATGATCTTATTGAATGGCGGGGCAGGCTCGAGGGGCCATGTGGCCTACTCCTGCTCCTATTTCTTATGTTCTTAATTCTCCAGACACAGTGTTCTCCAATGTCACCGGAAGCCAATCGCTCTATGCTGCTCTCATGTGGTTGCAACAGTTGACTATTGACAAACAACATCCGGCCAAAAGGACAGGCTTTGTTGCAGCACCTCTGTCTAGGCCCACAGTGAGATGGTCTGTTTGTGACAGTGGCCTGGGTAACTCATGCTCTGATTTTTCCATCCTCTGTGTAGTGAAGCTTTGGCTTTCAGTCGGGTGCTTCCCCGGACAGTCTCGTCTGAGATCAGTTTGCCTCTCCGCAACGCAACATATTGGTAGGTCAACCCTGCGCATGAGTGGTCAGCCCATAAAGCCTCCTCTTTAGTGAATCAGGGTATTACCAATCCATCTGCACTGTTCTTCAATATTCCTGAGCTTCTAATGAAGCCTCAGAGCTCCATCAACAGCAGGCTAACCAACTAACTTACTTAAATGGACGGACAACTGGTTAATACTCTTAAAACCCAAGGCTATCAGCCAACTTGCATTGATCTGATCCAAGGCCGTTCTGTTCCCTGCTTAACTCCCCATAGCTTGTGCCGATTACACGGAGATGAAGCTGCTTTGTTTGTACGAGTATTGTGTCTGCACTTTGATCTCATGATGTCAACTCTGCGTATACACCTTTAACATGTTAGCTGACACCACACAAGGAATCACACTGAACTCTGGCCGAGGACAACTCTTTATCAGGCAAAGGTAATTATTATTATCGATAGCAAAATACTGCGGATGCTGGAAATCCGAAATAACAACAGAAAATGCTGGAAAAACTCAGCAGGCCAGGCAACATCCGTGGAGAGAGAAATAGAGTCAACATTTCGAGTCAAACTCTTTGTCAAGATTATTATTATTATTATTATCTCCCGCCACCCCCCGCCCCCTCGCAATTGTCTCCCCCACCCCACCCCCCCCGCACCCCTTCTCTTGAGGACGCTGACTGTCGCTTGGGCACGATCCCATAGGCCCAGGCTCACTCGAAGGGCTTCATCTTCAAGTCTGGCTTGAAGACACTCAAGAAAGAGGAAGAACAGAAAATATTCTGAAAAGATGGAATCTCGCACTCAAACTATATAGGTTAATGCCCTGTGGGGAACCTGTTTGCGCTGGTGAAGGGATTAGAGGTGCTGGAAGGTGTGTTTGTTTATACCTTGTGAAAGCGAATCATCTCTTTTCAGTGGTTTTATCAAGGGCAATGTTACCCCTTGGAATAAGAGTTTTTGATGATCCCACGGGCAGCTACTAAAGAAATCTGTGATAGACAGACACAAGAAGACCCTATAATCTCATTCCAACCGCCACTGTTGATTTCTCGTACCTTCAGGACAAGTGACCTGGCTCCACGGGACCTTTGTGAATTTGACATACCCAGGAGACGTCTTTATTCGAGCTGTGACTGCACTTACGGCTGTCAACTGAAGTATAGTCAACAATAACAGCAGCACATCTGACCCGAGGCCCTTTCTGACAGGGATTATCCAGCCCTGGTCAGCAGGCCTCTGCTTTTTTTTTAAATTTCAGCTTTCTTTCCTCTTTTACGGATACAGTTCCAAAGGGCCGCAAACGCTCTGGGGCCCTCAAGTCGAGCACAATCCTGATGTCCAGACAGGAGCACTTACTAGCAGGTGGGTCACTGGATAGTAGGGTGCCCGTATTTTCTAAACCGAATCCGGGCACACACAGGGTGGGAGCACCGCGAAATTCTAACAGGACTAGACAGACTAGATGCAGGAAGGATGTTCCCGATGGCGGGGGAGTCCAGAACCAGGGGTCACAGTCTAAGGATAAGGGGTAAGCCATTTAGGACAGAGATGAGGAGGAATTACTTCACCCAGAAAGTGGTGAACCTGTGGAATTCTCTACCACAGAAGGCAGTTGAGGCCAATTCATTAAATATATTCAAGAAGGAGTTAGATATATTTCTTAAGGCTAAAGGGATCAAGGGATATGGGGAGAAGGCAGGGACAGGGTACTGAATTTGGATGATCAGCCATGATCTCATTGAATGGCGGAGCAGGCTCGAGGGGCCGAATGGCCTACTCCTGCTCCTATCTTCTATGTTTCTATGAAATAACCAGGACGGAAAATGTAGGTTGCGCAGCGAAGCAAAATTTTTTAGCAGCCTGTGTTTTAACAGTTGCACATGTACACTACAAACTCAAAACAAATGTGCATATAATTACTGGGGATGTAACGGCGCACTATTGAGGCGCATTCAGACTCCGTTTATAAATAATACAGTAACACTGGTTTCAGTCCCTTGCCCTGAAATTGTGATTATGTCCAACGGTGTGATATGCACACATTCCAGTGAATATGGCTCTAGTCTATTCAGGGACGAGTTTCGTGAACCGGGGACACAGTACCTCATTGGGGGACTGTCCGCGGAAAATGGGGACGTTTGGTCAGCCTGCTGGATAGTGGTACGGGCAGGAGTCCTGGGTAGAATTTCCCCACTGTCGCCTAGGTCCGTGGAGGCTAACTGTAGTACCTCAAGAGAGAGACCAAAGGTAGAAGCTAGGAAACTACTTTCAAAAGATTGAGTCTAATGTTTGCCAAGGAGTAAAATAAGATCCTTAATGAGCATACTGATGAGAAAAGGGTTTTTAGTAATACTATTTGGGACTAGCAATAAAACATGTTTGTTAAAATTAAATCCCCTCATTGCCTCGCCCCTCCTTATCCCTTATAACCTACTCCAGCAGTACAACTGCCTCCCACAACCCCCAACTCTCCATTCCTCTGACCTGCGCCCCCACTTTCACCCCATCATAGGTGGTTGTGCCATCAGCCACTTAGTCCCCTTCCTCCCTAAACCCCTCTGCTTCTCCACCGCCCTCAGGAACCTCATTGCTGTTTGTGGGACCTTGCTGTGCGCAAACCGGCTGCCGCGTTTCCCTATATTTCAACAGGGAACTACACTTCGCCTGGGTTGCCCTGCGCTTGTGACAGGCGCTCTGTCAATGCAAGACCCTTTCCTTTCCGTTCAGGAGAAAAAAATGGAGGAAGAAAAAAAAATGGAGTCTCAAAACCGATTGGCCATGTTACACGGCATCTCGGTAAAGTCAGTTTTTCCTCGATGAATTGCCTAATTCGTGTGAATAACTCATGGCCGAAGAATGTGTTAGCTAGTTCGGTTTCTCAACAATTCTCAGGTGACTGACTCATTCTGCCAATTGTCAGCAACTGCTGAAGCCCCCCGAAGTCAGAGACCCCAAAGACAAATGCCTGCTTCACACAGAAGCTGTTAATTAGTCTAGTTTCCATGATTTGTTGGCACCTTGTAAAGACAAAGAAACGTTTTTGTAGGCTCATTTTAATAGTTACTGGATGTTGTGTGTGTGTGTGTTGAGGAACAGCTGCCACAGTGTGTCGAAGCATTTAAAGCACTTTTACCCACTTAAAATGTAGGGCCGGTTTATGTTACCGTTGGCGATATCACCAACCGTGGCTCAGTGGGTAGCACTTGCACCTCAGATGTCAAAAGGTTCAAGTCCAACTCCAGAGACTTGAGCACAAAAATTTAGGCTGACGCTCCCAGTGCAGTGCTGAGGGAGTGCTGCACTGTCGGAGGTGCCGTCTTTTGGAAGAGATGCCCTCTCAGGTGGATCTAAACGATCCTGTTATAAATCTCATCATCATGAAGAAACAACTCATGAAATAACACTGGACGGCCAGCTGGTGGCGCCGTCCAAAGAGTATAAATACTCGGGCGTGGGCCCAGCTTGCCCAGGGACACTTTGTAAGACAGGAACTAGTGAAGTACAACTAGTCCTCCATGTTCTGAAACAAGTTGATTAAAGCCTTGCTTTATACTCGAACCAAGTGCGTAGTGAGTTTTATTACATCAGATCCCATGGCAGTATTTCGGTGAAGAGCAGGGGAGTTCTCCCCAATGCCCTGGCCAATATTTATCCCTTAACTAACACCAGTAAAAACAGATTATCTGGTTATTATCACATTGCTATTTGTGGGAGCTTGCTGTGTGCAAATTGGCTGGTGCGTTTCCTACATTATAACAGTGACTACACATCAAAAAGTACTTCATTGGCGGTAAAGCGCTTTGGGACGTCCTGAGGCCGTGAAAGGCGCTACAGAAATGCAAGTCTTTCTTCTTTCTTTTAGATTGTTCTGTACTTGTGGGAGGCCAATTCGGTCGAACAGGAACTTTCTTTTCCACGCTACTTCAGTAGGTTTCGAAGTTATATTGGTGGCAGATTGGGAGACTCCTGAAAAAGTGGGTCTGCGCTGCCATCAGGCGCGATGAGGCCAGTCAGTTTACATCGGTCACCTCCCGCATGCCCCGGTCCGCGTGTCCGGTCTTGTGGTTGCTCAGTTGCTCGGGGACCTTGAGCGCGGCTCGTAAGTTGCCACTCTTTGGCCGTCCTTGACAGCTGGGGGGGAAGGTCCACACAGGCCATTGCTGGCATCGTGAGCTCAGCCCACCTACGGGCAGAACAAAGTGGCAGGCAGGCGGTTTTGTTGGCTGGCAGTGGTTTTGTCTTCAGGAGAGCTGGGTAAATCCATCCCTGGGTTTTTCTGTATCTCTGGCGAAAGCGGTGCCAACTTATTCTGGGTATTGCAGGGGGGCTGAAGAAGGGGCTATCTCTACTGGCAGTGACATAATATAACTGCTGTATTGTTGAACCTTTCTATTGTTGGGTAATTAGCAATAAAACCACCCGAGCCTATCATGCTGTGTGACTTTAAAGATCGGTACAACAACAACTTGAATTTATGTAACAACTTGGATTTATATAGCGCCTTTAATGCAGTAAAATGTCCTAATGTGCTTCACAGGGGCGTTACCAAACAAAATTTGACACCGAGCCACATAAGGAGATATTCGGGCAAACAACCCAAAGCTTGGTGAAAGAGGTCGGTTTTAAGGGCAGCACGGTGGCATAGTGGTTAGCACTGTTGCCTCACAGCGCCAGGGACCCGGGTTCGAATCCAGCCTCGGGCGACTGTCTGTGTGGAGTTTGCACATTCTCCCCGTGTTTGCGTGGGTTTCCTCCGGGTGCTCCGGTTTCCTCCCACAGTCCAAAGATGTGCGGGTTAGGTTGATTGGCTATGATAAATTGACCCTTAGTGTTAGGGGGATTAAATACATGGGGTTACGGGGATAGGGTGGGATATGTGTTGGTGTAGGGGTTACGGGAATCGGGTGGGATATGTGTCGGTGCAGGCTCGATGGGCCGAAATGGCCTCTATCTGCACTGTGGGGTTTCTGTGATTCTGTGATTAAGGTGCGTCTTAAAGGAGGAAAGAGAGGCGGAGAGGTTTAGGGAGGGAATCCCAGAGCTCGGGGCCCAGGCAGCTGAAGGCACGGCCGCCAATGGTGGAGCGATTAAAACCGGGGATGCACAAGGAGCCAGAATTGGAGGAGCGCAGAGATCTCAACAACATTTATATAGCGCTTTTAGTATAGTAGAGCATCCCAAGGCGTTTGACAGGAGCGTAATCAGACACACAAAGACTGACACCGAGTCAAAGAAAGAGCTATTAGGACAGATGACCAAAAGCTTAGTCACAGAAGTAGGTTTTAAGGAGTGTTTTAAAGGAGGAGTGAGGGTGGAGAGGTTTAGGGAGGGAATTCCAGAGCTTAGGGCCCAGACAGCTGAAGGTATGGCCGCCAATGGTGGAGCGAAGCAAGACGGGGATGCATAAGTGGCCAGAGTTGGAGTGCAGTGGTGTAGTGGTTATGGTAGAGGACTAGCTAATTGTAAAAGGTTGTGAGTTCAAGTCTCACTGTGGAAAAGTATAACGTTAAGTTCCTTTCATTTTCATGAACAAAAAAAATGATCATGCTTTTTTTGCTATCAAAAGCTACGTCCCTAATGTACCTTTAGGGAAGGGAAACTGTGACTCCTACCTGGTCTGGCCTATATGGTTGACTTTTAATGTCCACTCATGTTGTGTAGCAAGCCACCTGATTGTACAAACAATCAGAACAACGAGAGATGGGCAATAACTGCTCCCTAGCCAGCATCGCCTGCATGCCAATGACCGAGTTGCGGGAACAGTAAACCCTTAGATTGAATAGGCTGGGGCTTTTTCCTTCAGAAAAGGAAAGACTTAGAGGTGACCCGATAGTGGTCTTTAAAATTATGAATGGTTTGGACAGGGTAGATGTGTAGGGAATGTTTCTACTTGCGAGAGAATCCAAAACTAGGGGCCATAAATACAAGATAGTTACGAATAAATCCAATAGGGAAATAAGGAGAAAGTTCTTTACTCAGAGGGTGGTTAGAATGTGGAACTCGCTAACACAGGAAGTGGTTGAGGCAAATAGCTCAGACACTTTCAAAAGGAAACTAGGGGAGCACATGAGCAAAAAGGGAATAGAAAGAGATGCTGAAAGGCTGAGATGAGGTGGATGGAATGGGAGGAGTCTCGTGCGGAGCATAAACCCCAGCGCAGGCTAGTTAGGCCGAATGGCCTGTTTCTGTGCTGCCTATTCTATGTCATTCTATGTAACAGTGAATCTCTTGGTGTGCAGTGGCTCTAAGTACTGGGGAACCGCTGGAGCCCAGTTGCCCTGGTGCCCCTCCCTGGCCCTGGTGATGAGACAGCTGCGGGCTCAGTTTCTCCCCAGCCCCCCCACAGCTGTTCCGAACTCACTCTGCGCACCTCGTGCTGCTCGTTTTAGAAACAGCTGCAAATCCAACGCTGCTAACATCAGCCTTCGCAACCAGGGGCCAGCTCAAATTCCCCCCTCCATTTACAATATGACTCTATGGCCCCTATCCTATTGCACCGAGTCCCACTCACCCATCACCCCACCCGTGCTCGCTGACCTACACTGGCTCCCAGTCCGGCAACGGCTCAATTTTAAAATTCTCTTGCTCGTGTTCAAATCCCTCCATGGCCTCGACCACCACCCCCACCCTCCGCCATCCCCACCCAACTCCCTATCTCTGTAACCTCTGAGTCCTTTCATCCCCAGAGTGATAGAGAGACACTGAGGGGGTGATTTTAACCCGACTCGCTCAGCAGAAACCTGGCGGGCGGGCAGTTAAAAATCGCCCCTGGGCTCGTACCTGACCGAAAGCCGCCAAGATCGCAACGTCTGCAATTTTAAACCGCTCTCCTGAGCAGGCGGCAAAAGGACACGCGCCCGGCGCCAACGGGGTCCTTCTTTACATATGCATGTTGCGGCCTGATGACATCACGGCTCTAATTTTAACTCAGGCCTGAGCGGGGAATCCGCCCAGAGTTAAAATCGGGGCCTCAGTAGAGTCTGACAATGCGGCAATAGTCCAAAAGCGTCATGGACCAAAGGTTTGATTCAGGTTGTGCGACTGCCATCTTGGCCGGGGAATGTCGTGATGGGGGTGGGAGTCAGCAGGCAGGAGGACGTAATATAAAAGAAACATTTTGGAAACGGAACGGAAATGACCATTGCAAGTGGATTTGAATCAGGCCGACCGGGCACGCGCGCTCGCGTTTTAAGGCGGGAAGGGATGTGGAAAGGGTCGCCAACTCTAGGCGGATGTACTGGAGGTTTTATTACATGATGCCCCGCCCCCGACTGCCCCGCCCTCACACTCCCGCCATTGGTCGCCCAACATGCCTATCTGCATGGCGCAACACCTTCCTACGGCCAATCGGAAAGCCAACAGGCTCTTCATGATGCAATTGGACGATTCTTGACTGACAAAGAGCCTTTTTTCCCCCAACTCCAAGATTTCTATATAATTTTTTCTCCTGGAGTTGCTCGCAGCAGTGTAATAGGGGGAAAAATGTGGTTGCTTTGCGCCTCCCGTTAGCACCCCAAGGGGGTGTGGCACTGCTGCGCGTAGCGCCGCGAGATTCCATCGGAGCGTCCCAAGGGGGAGGGGGAGCATTTCCGGTAGCGCCCTGCCTCCTGCTTGGGGCGCTACCATTCAATTTCGAGTGCGGGGGCGCTAACTTGTTCCGGGCGCTAAAAGTAGCGCCCCGGCGAAGTTATCGCCCCAAAGGGGGCGCGAGCCAATTTCCCCCCCCCCCCTTAATCTTCAATTCCTGGAGACTCCAGGGGTTGGGAACCCCAGCTCTGATCTAAATCGGTAGATTGCTGCTAATTCGATTGAGCTGGGTTGAGTGAGACAGGGAGCATAGCCATTCCTAGCTGAGCACGTGCTGAGTGAAGGGGCACTTTCACCTGCAGCAGACTGCACAAGGAGCCCACATTGAGCCCCGCAGGTCCCAGCGAGATAGTGCAGTGCTAACAGGGACAAAGAAGAGAAAGTTGAGATCTGTGCAAGATTCTTCTGAGTGAGAGCAGACCAAGAACTGCGCTCATATCGGGTGTACTTTTAAACGATACTGTCAATCTTCCCATGAACTGGGTTGCAAAGGAAAAGGGCTACAACAACAACAACAGCAACCTGCATTTCCATAGCGCCTTTAACGTTATAAAACATCCTAAGGCACTTCACAGGAGCGTTATCAGGCAAAAATGACACTGAGACAAAGAACAGAGAAGGTTACGGAGATAGTGAGGGCTGAGGTCAAGGAGGGATTTGAAAACAAGGATGAGAATTGACATGAATCAGTCATTCATGAAAGAAAGACTTTGGAAATAATACAGAGCGGCCTATGGGTGGCGCTGTCCAGGGAGAGTATAAATACTTGGGCACGGGCCCAGCTTGCGCAGGACATTCTTAACAGGAACTAGTGAAGGACACAACTAGACCTCCATGTTGTAAAACAGTGGATTAAAGCTTTGTTTAACGCTTAGACCAAGTGCCTAGTAGTTTTCTTACGGCAAGAATTTTAAAATCGAGGAGTTGCCAGACTGGGAGTCAATGTAGATCGGCGAGCACAGGAATGATGGGTGAGTGGGACTTGGTGCGAGTTAGGACACGGGCAGCAGAGTTTTGGATGAGCTCATGTTTACGGAGGGGTGGCAGGTGAGAGGCCGGCCAGGAGAGCGTTGGAATAGTTGAGTCCGGAGTTAACGGAAGTATGGCTGAGGGTTTTAACACAATCCAGGCACGTGGGGGCGGAGGGGTGTATCATGACATCATAGGAGGCGCTAATGTCATAGTCCCCCATGATGTCACGATTCACCCCTGCAAGTGTATCCCTCCAAGCTGTGTACATTTTGTGTGTCATGGTGTCGCTAGTCAATGAACATCATGACACAATTGTGCTGCAGTGGCCAATCTGTTATAGCCACTGTGCGCTGATGGATGGCGGGCGCTGAGACCCAGGGCAGTAACAGGCCTTCAGTACTGTGGCCTAAAAAAATCCGTTGGTATTAGCTTCGCGTGGCTGGCTGTTTTAGGGCACCAGGCCAGTGACAGCCAGCGGCTAGTAGCGTTCAGAGGCTCTGCAGATTACAACTTGCATTTATATAGCGCTTTTAAAGTAATAAAACGTCCCAAGACACTTAATAGGAGCATCACCAGACAAAAAATGACAAGAGACAAAGAAGTGGATATTAGGACAGGCAACTAATAGCTTGGTCAAAGAGATAGGTTTTAAGAAGCGTCTTAAAGGAGGAGGCAGTTGGAGAGGCTGAGAGGTTTAGGGAGGGAATTCCAGAGCTTAGGATCTAAGCAGCGGAAGGCATGGTCGCCAATGGTGGAGTGAAGGAAGTGGAGGATTAAAAAAGAAATGGTGCAAATGATCGAAACATATCTTATAAATGGTGTGGCAGTTGCTTATGAATGGACTCATGCTCTGCCTTAACTATAAGGTTGCATCTGGAAGCACCCTGTATTGTAAAAGAACCAGCACTAAAGGCATCTCAGAAACACCTTTTGGACAGGGGTCTGTCTGTCCTCCCGTGAAGTGCCTCGAAACGTTTTACTACATTATAGGCACCGTTATAAATCTCATCATTCATCAAGAAACTACTCGTGAAATAACGCTGGACGGCCAGCTGGTGGCGCCGTCCAAGGAGTATAAATACTCGGGCGTCGGCCCCAGCTTGCAAGGGACATTTTGTAAGACAAGGAACTAGTGAAGTACAACTAGACCTCCATGTTCTGAAACAAGTTGATTAAAGCCCTGCTTTATGCTCCAACCAAGTGCGTAGTGAGTTTTATTACGTCAGGTGCTATACAAATGCAAGTTGTTATCATTTTCATCTCACACAGTGCATCAAACTGAATTTTTTTAATTTATTCTTTCACGAGATGTGGGCGTCGCTGGCATTTATTGCCATTCCTAGTTGCCCTTAAGAAGGTGGTGGTGAGCCGCCTTCTTGAACTGCTGCAGTCCATGTGGTGAAGGTGCTCCCACAGTGCTGTTAGGGAGTTCCCAGATTTTGACCCAGCGATGATGAAGGGACGGCCGATATACTTCTAAGTCTGGATGTTGTGTGACTTGGAGGGGAACTTGGAGGTGGTGGTGTTCCCCTGCGCCTGCTGCCCTTGTCCTTCTAGGTGGAAGAGGTCGCGGGTTTGGGAGGTGCTGCCGAAGAAGCCTTGGCGAGTTGCTGCAGTGCATCTTGTAGATGGTATACACTGCAGCCACGGTACACCAGTGGTAGAGGGAGTGAATGTTTAAGGTGGTGGATGGAAAGGAAAACAGTAAACAATGCATGCAGGGCGGAACTAGGCCAATATCCATTAATAATCACTATCCAAAAAAGAGCCACCAAATTTTGGAATCACCTACAAATGAGCAATCCCCAATGCTATCACTACGACGCCCTGAAATGCCAAGAGCTGACCATAAAGAAGAATACCCTCAGTCAACTAGTCCTGGGACTCAGTGAAGTAACTACTAACAATACTAACAATAACCAGCCCCAGGACAGTGACAGGGTAACACAAAGAATTCGACCCAACACAATCGTCGCTAAGCAAAAGGAAAAATATCTGACATATTGGGCAGAAACAACAAAAACCCAAAGCAAACTCAATTGCTACTTGGCCCTAAACAGACAATACAACATAGCTGATTACCTGACCATGGTAAAGGATAACAAACTGAGAAGAACCTTGACAAGGTACAGACTTAGCGAACATAGCCTAGCGATCGAAAAAGGCAGACACAGGCAGACCAGGCTGCCAAGAGAGGACAGGATATGCTCTCACTGCAGTCAGGGAGTGGTGGAGACAGAGATGCACTTCCTCACAGCTTGTGGAAAATATCAGGGCATCAGGGAGAATTTCTACCAAAAATTCTCACAAATATGCCCTGATTTCAGAAATCTGAATGACAACCAAAAACTCCCATTCCTACTGGGAGAGGAGAGAAGCTGTATAACACTGGCGGCGCACTATGTTACAGCTTGCCATGAACAGAGGGACAACCAGTAAACTAAGAAAAAAATATATATAAACAATGCGAATGTATATTTATACACTCAGGGATATACCTGTTTATACACTGTATGAATAGAACTGCGTTTATGTGCTAAACCATAAATGTATTTTGATGCTTTGGCAACATAAGATGTAACTTATCATGCCAATAAAGCGATTTAAATTGTAAAAAAAAAAAAATTGTAAAAATTGGATGGGGTGCCAATCAAGCGGGCTGCTTTGTCCTGGATGGTGTCGAGCTTCTTGAGTGTTGTTGGAGCTGCACTCATCCAGGCAAGTGGAGAGTATTCCATCACACTCTTCTGACTTGTGCCTTGTAGATGGTGGAAAGGCTTTGGGGAGTCAGAAGGTGAGTCACTCGCCACGGAATACCCAGCCTCAGACCTGCTCTTGTAGCCACAGTATTTATGTGGCTGGTCCAGTAAGTTTCTGGTCAATGGTGACCTCTAGGACGCTGATGGTGGGGGATTTGAAATTGCCGGCCACTCAATAACAGAACGGCTCCCAGTGGAAGGTTAGAGGGCTCTATGGGGTTAA
This sequence comes from Somniosus microcephalus, assembly GCF_052327205.1. Taxonomy (NCBI): domain Eukaryota; kingdom Metazoa; phylum Chordata; class Chondrichthyes; order Squaliformes; family Somniosidae; genus Somniosus; species Somniosus microcephalus. The sequence goes on from NC_140999.1 coordinate 11,485,041, forward strand.
AGTAGCCACAAGTAGCATTACAGGAGATGCATATTGTAATAAATACTGAATTGTCATTGTGGCTGTCGCAAAGGATTAAATAGTAGATTTGAGATTCAGCAAGATTAAATCTTGATTAAATACTATACTGTGCCCAGCAAATAAGAAGTGATTGTCACAGGGTTTCAACAACAATAAGTGTATTGTCTGGTACACTGTAATAAGTGAGACATTCCACGATGCAGTGTTATCTCAGGTACAGTATACCTGCTTATCTCTATTGCAGAGATAAGCGGTCAATTTTGCTTGAAGTTCATGCAGGTATACAATAAAACAAATCATCTCACCGATTTACACCACAAAAGAGGAGTTTAAAAAAATCCACAAGCAAATGGGGCGGAGGGGGAGTTTATAGTAAGATAACACTTCCTTTCTAGAAACTGTTTACTTATTGTCATCGGCCAAGACAAAGGCTCAGGTGTGGATTACATCATCACCAGATAAGTCTGTGACTTTAGCTTTCTATATTCGTTCTCGGGAATAAAAAGAGAAAATGCTGGAAATGCTCAATAAAGGATGGTGGCACTGGGGCCCCCTTTTGCCTCGCACTGTCATCCCTTTTGTCATTTAATCACTCCCGCCAACCCCCCCCCACCCTATCACAGACCTTCCCTTTTGTTCTTTCCTCTCCCCCCCCCCCCACTCTTTTTACCTGTCTCTGTACTTGCTCATAAACTGTTGCATCTCTAACATCTTCCAGTTCTGATGAAAGGTCATCGGACTGAAACGTTGCCCCCGCTATTTACCCAGAGCCGGGAAATGACATTCAATGGCATTACCATCACTGAATCCCCCACAATCAACATCCTGGGGGTTACCGTTGATCAGAAACTGAACTGGACCAGCCATATAAATACTGTGGCTACAAGAGCAGGCCAGAGGCTGGGAATTCTGCGGCGAGTGTCTCACCTCCTGACTCCCCAAAGCCTTTCCACCATCTACAAGGCACAAGTCAGGAGTGTGATGGAATACTCTCCACTTGCCTGGATGAGTGCAGCTCCAACAACACTCAAGAAGCTCGACACCATTCAGGATAAAGCAGCCCGCTTGATTGGCACTCCATCCACCACCTTCAACATTCACTCCCTCCACCACCGGCGCACTGTGGCTGCAGTGTGTACCATCTACAAGATGCACTGCAGCAACTCGCCAAGGCTTCTTCGGCAGCACCTCCCAAACCCGCGACCTCTACCACTTAGAAGGACAAGGGCAGCAGACGCATGGGAACATCACCACCTACAAGTTCCCCTCCAAGCCACACACCATCCTGACTTGGACCTGTATCGCCGTTCCTTCACTGTCGCTGGGCCAAAATCCTGGAACTCCCTTCCTAACAGCATTGTGGGTGTACCTACACCACATGGACTGCAGCGGTTCAAGAAGGCGGCTCACCACCATCTTCTCAAGGGCAATTATGGATGGACACTAAATGCAGGCCTAGCCAGCCAGCGACGCCCACATCCCATCAATGAATAAAAATAAAGAGAGCGGTGACATGAATCTTGGCATTCATGTGGAAATGACTTATGAAGTAATACTGAGCGGCCTGCTGGTGGCGCTGTCCAGGGAGAGTATAAATACTCGGGCACGGGCCCAGCTTGCTCAGGACATTCTTTAACAGGAACGAGTGAAGGACACAACTAGATCGCCATGTTGTAAAACAGTTGATTAAAGCTTTGTTTAACGCTTAGACCAAGTGCCTTGTAGTTTTCTTATGTCAAGCGGGAAAGAGGATTTTCAGATAGGAAACCCGGGAAGTATGAGTTTCACCGCACGTCCTGCCGAAATTAACCGCAGGACCTCTTAAAATTTTTTCCAACAGGTTTCGCAGCCAACAGCACCAGATTGTCGGGCGGGAAAGCAGGTGGGGAGCGGATGTCAGGTACGTAGGACATCATTGGGGGAGGGGGGTGTCGGACAGCATGGTGGGGGGTTGGACATCATGTGGGGGTTGGACATTGCTGGGGGGGTTCAGAAATCGCGAGGAGGGGATTGGAAATTTTGGGGGTGGTAGAAATGTGGAACTCTCTCCCACTAAAGCTGTAGATGCTAGCTCAATTAATAATGTTAAATCCGAGATCGATAGATTTTGCTCTCCAAGAGTATTAAGGGATATGGCACCAAGGCGGGTGGATGGAGTTAGGGTACAGATCAGTCCATGATCTCATTGAATGGCGGAACAGGCTCAAGGGGCTGTATGGCCTACTATCTTTTCTGTTCCTATTCTGTCAGGCCTGGACAGACTAGATGCAGGAAGGATGTTTATGATGGCCGGGGAGTCCAGAACTAGGGGTCATAGTCTAAGGATAAGGGGTAAGCCATTTAGGACTGAAATGAGGAGGAATTTCTTCAGCTAGAGAGTGGTGAACCTGTGGAATTCTCTGCCACAGAGGGCGGTGGAGGACAGTTCATTAAATATATTCAAGAAAGAGTTGGATATATTTCTTGAGGCTAAAGGGATCAAGGGATATGGGGAGAAGGCAGGGAAAGGGTACTGAATTTGGATGATCAGCCATGATCTCATTGAATGGCGGAGCAGGCTCGAAGGGCCGAATGGCCTACTCCTGCTCCTATCTTCTATGTTTCTATGTTTCTATGTGTCCTGGCCAATATTTATCCCTCAACCAACATCACACCCAATGAATTACTTTTGAAGTGTAGTCTTTGTTATGTTTGCAAACACAGTAGCTATTTGGCGCACAATGAGATCCTACAAAGAACAAATGAGATAAATGGCTAGTCTTGGCTGTGGGTGAAGGACACTGTGAGAACTCCCCTGCTCTTCTTCTGAAAAAAGCACTTTGGGATCTTTTACCTCCACCTGGACTGGCAGACGGGCCCTTAGTTTAGCTTTTCTCCAAAAGACGGCACTTCCAACAATGCAGCACCCCCTCAGAGTGTCAGCCTGGATTATTAAGTGCTGGAGAGGGGCTTGAACCCGCAACTTCCTGACTCAGGCGACTGAGCCAAGCCGACACTCATATGGAACGCACCCCTTCATGGGTCTGAGGGCCAGGATTTTCCTCCACTACACTGCTCCAAATCAGGCGGTACATGGATAGGAAATTTGGGAAAATCGCGTGGGGAGGCCTTTAGCCTTCTCCCTGGGCTGGAGACCGACACAAACACAAACTAAACCCTTCATCATCTTATAAACCACGATCAAATCACCCTCTAAGTCTACGCTTCTCCAAAGTGTAGAGTCCCAGCTCTTTGAGCCTATCTTGGTAACTAAGATGTTTTAAAGTGGGAATTAGTCTAGTGGCTCCTCCTCTGCAGCCTTTCCAAAGCCTCAATATCACCCACCATGTGAGGAGACCAAAACTGGACACAGTATTCTAACTGAGGCCTAAACAAGGTCTTGTACAAGGACACAATAGTATGTTTGTCATCTAGTCCATTGTCATATAAATGCAGCCCCACAACGTATTCGCTTCAGCTATCACTTCACAGCATTGGTTACAAAGCTTTAGAGATCTATGCACTATAACACTCAGATTTCCAGTAATCGTTACCCATCCCGTTACGGGCGATATCTCTGCTAATCCCATGCGTGCACACTTACGATGTGAACAATTTGAACAGTCCAGCTTGACCACAGCTCGTAAACAAGTCCAGAGTGCATCACACAGTTCTGCTGACTCACGGAAGGTTTTCCAAGATGTGTCAATATACTGCCTGGCATAAGAAAACTACTAGGCACTTGGTCTAAGCGTTAAACAAAGCTTTAATCAACTGTTTTACAACATGGAGGTCTAGTTGTGTCCTTCACTAGTTCCTGTTAAGAATGTCCTGCGCAAGCTGGGCTCATGCCCGAGTATTTATACTCTCCCTGGACAGCGCCACCCGTAGGCCGCTCAGTTTTATTTCATAAGTCTTTCATGAATGACTGATTCATGTCACTGCCTTTTGCAAGAAACGTCAACTAGTTGCATTCGCACCCGTACGACCAGATTTAGGAACAGCTTCTTTCCCAGGGCTGTCATCCTACTGAACTCCACAAATAAACTCTAAAGCCTGCACATCTGCCAATGCACTTTATTATGGTTATGTTTATGTTAATATACTACAAGCCAAATGTATGTTGAATGTTTAAATGTCTTAATCCAAATGTACACTCTCGGGAGCCGCAAGCCTACATTTCGTTGTACTGCACTTGTGCACTAACAATGACAATAAAAGTTGATTTGATTTTGATTTGATAGTTGTCTCTAAGTCCTTCAGCCCCAGATGTTGACTGAGCTGGGATGTGGGGCCGTTCCACTCCCTTTTCTTGCTCTTTACACAAAAAGCAAATAAAAAGAAAGACTTGCATTTATATACTGTAGCCTCTTTCACGACCTCAGGAAGTCCCAAAGCACTTTACAGCCAGTGAAGTACTTTTTGAAGTGTAGTCACTGTTGTAATGTAGGAAACGCGGCAGCCAATTTACACACACAGCAAGCTCCCACAAACAGCAACGTGATAATGACCAGGTCATCTGTTTTCAGTGATGTTGGTTGAGGGATAAATATTGACCCCAGGACACCGGGGAGAACTCCCCCTGCTCTTCTTCAAAATAGTGCCACGGGATCTTTTACGCCCACCCGAGAGAGCAGACGGGGCCTCGGTTTAACGTCTCATCCGAAAGACGGCACCTCCGACAGTGCGGCATTCCCTCAGCACTGCACTGGGAGTGTCAGCCTAGATTATGAGCTGCAATTTTCTGGAATGGGACTTGAAACCCACAACCTTCTGACTCCAAGGCAAGAGTGCTACCCACTGAGCCACGGCTGGATGCTACTGGGACGTAGGGTTATCCCAACTTCCACACAGCAAGTGAAAAGGTCCCTAATAAACTGCAACTGTATAATACAACTTATATTCCCATCCTCACTTTCCTGTAGGAAAGTTCCTGGCCTCCACTTGGCAAGTGGCCATCGTTGCCTGATTGAAATCAGGAGCTCACTATGCTGGGGTGGGGTGTGGGTGTGGGGTGCGGGGAGTCGCAGGCTCAGTCAGACCTGTGTCTCTTCACTCGGTGCTGGGGTACAACACTCCCGAGAGCAACCCACGAGCGAGACACTTGTTTGGGATTGTGTCCCTCGACAAAGAGTCAGTAAGTGGACTGTTCCGAGTACGTAGCTGAGCCAAATTTCACTGGAAGACGGAAGCAGCCAAGAATCTACACGCTGCCTGGCAACATCGCTGAAAATTGTTTTTGTATGTGTTGGAACACAGCTTTCGGTAGGAGGGGGACCCGCTCATTTGGTGGAGCAATGAATGCTTTCCTGCTTTAAATATAAAAAAACTGATCGCGACTCTTCATCTCAATGGGTTTGCAATCTGTCTCATTATGAAAGTTGAGCTCCAACTCTCTTCATGTTGAATGGGTTTGCAATCTGTCAAGCTGTTCTTCTTACAGAGTCTCAGTGCTGGCACTCAACTTCCTTTGGCAAGTGTCTTTAATTGTCGACAAAAGTTACTGTTCGACGAAGATTTCTGCGTCTGAGAAGTTCGATTTTTTTCTAAATTACGGGGAAATTTTTTTTTTTGTTTAATTTTTTTCCAAAAAGATGGACTTTTTTTTTAAAGAGCCGGTTTCAAAATTTAATGCCGATGTCAAAAATGTCAGTCAGCAGTTTTTTCAACTGCAGCAAATCTCCGATTCTCAAAAGCATAACCAGACAGGCTTTCCAGATGTAACTGAAGCCCCAAAAGCTGACTTATATTCAGCAGAGTCAAAATAAAGGCCCTCTCTTCAAGGCTTTATCTGGGTGAGTAGGCCGACCTCACTGACCTACACCTGAGCTCAGGTAGAAAGCTTTCCTTTGGCTGTTGCTGGGCTTGAAAAGACAAGATAAGGATTGGTTTTCACACCAAAAAAAAAATGACAACTGGTTCAGAGTTTAATCTCCTTCTACAAAGGTGTTTTTTTCTAGTTTTTAAATCTTACCTCTCGACGGTTTCTTCAAACCCGTTCAAACACTGGGGTGTGGGTGGGGGGGTGTCAGGGGTCACTGGGAATTTTATTAAGAACTGCAGAAACCACACCAAAAAAAAAGGCAAGTGTTATCTGACGTAATAATACTCACTACACACTTGGTTTGAACTATTCAAGAAAGAGTTGGATATACTTCTTAAGGCTAAAGGGATCAAGGGATATGGGGAGAAGGCAGGGACAGGGTACTGAATTTGGATGATCAGCCATGATCTCATTGAATGGCGGAGCAGGCTCGAGGGGCCGAATGGCCTACTCCTGCTCCTATCTTCTATGTTTCTATGTTTCTAAAGCAAGGCTTTAATCAACTTGTTTTAGAACATGGAAGTCCAGTTGTATCCATTAGCTCCTTGTCTTTACAAAATGTCCCTGGCAAGCTGGGGCCAACGCTTGAGTATTTATACTCCTTGGACGGCGCCACCAGCTGGCCGTCCAGTGTTATTTCATAGGTAGTTTCTCGATGATGAGAATTATGACATTCTCCTGTCAGCTTCTGTGCATCGAAGAACTTAAAAAATAGAGACATCAGAACAGGAGGAGGCCATTCAGCCTCTCGAGCCTGCACCGCCACTCAATGAGATCACGGCTGATCTGCATCCTAACTCCATCCGCCTGCCTTGGCTCCATATCCCGTAATACCCCCTTGGCTAGCAAAATCTATCGATCTCAGATTTATAATGATTAATTGAGCTGCAATCTACTGCTTTTCGTGGGAGAGAGTTCCACACTTCTCCCGGCTTTTTGTGTGAAGAAGTGTTTCCTAACTTCTCTCCTGAATGGCCTGGCCCTAACTTTAATGTTGTGTCCCCATGTCCTGGACTCCCCCCACTAGCGGAAAAAGTTTCTATCAATTCCAGTTCAAAATCCTAAAACCCTCAATCAGATCACCCCTCATAATCTAGGCTGACACTCCAGTGAAGTACCTTTTTGAAGTGTAGTCACTGTTGTAATGTAGGAAACGCGGCAGCCAATTTACACACACTGTGTGCAGTTTTGGTCACCTTACCTGAGGAAGGACGTTCTTGCCATGGAGGGAGTGCAGCGAAGATTCACCAGGCTGATACCTGGGATGGCAGGAATGACGTATGAGGAGAGATTGTGTCGATTGGGCTTATACTCACTGGAGTTTAGAAAATTGAGAGGGGATCTCATCGAAACCTATAAAATTCTGTCAGGTCTGGACAGATTAGATGCAGAAAGGATGTTTCTGATGGCCGGGGAGTCCAGAACTAGGGGTCATAGTCTAAGGATAAGGGGTAAGCCATTTAGGACAGAGATGAGGAGGAATTTCTTCACCCAGAGAGTGGTGAACCTGTGGAATTCTCTACCACAGAGGGCGGTGGAGGCCAATTCATTAAATATATTCAAGAAAGAGTTGGATATATTTCTTGAGGCTAAAGGGATCAAGGGATATGGGGAGAAGGCAGGGACAGGGTACTGAATTTGGATGATCAGCCATGATCTCATTGAATGGCGGAGCAGGCTCGAAGGGCCGAATGGCCTACTCCTGCTCCTATCTTCTATGTTTCTATGTTTCTATTCCAGGGGATATAAGCCAAGTTGCTTTTTGTACATTTTATCTCTTTATAACCAGGGACAAGATGGTAAAGATGAGGGCCTCTTGCATCATATGTTACCATGTTTATAAATATAAAACATGCGACTACTTCACCAACAATGTGATGGGATATCATCCTGCATTTCATAGAATATTTGCGAACTAAAATAATGAATTAAAAATTGAATCCGAAACTCTGTTGCCCGTATCCTATCCCACACTATTTCCTGCTCGCCCATCACCTCTATTCTTGCTGATCTACACTGGTTCCCAGTCCACTGGTGTTTGAATCCTTCCATTGTCTCACCCCTCCCCATCTCTGTAACCTGCTCTGTCCCCTTTACCTCCCTTCCCCCACACTCACCAAACTCGCCATTCCTCTTAATCCCTTCACCTCGCCATTGGCGGCTACGCCTTCAGCTGAGCTCAGGGTGTCAGCCGTGGCTCAGTGGGCAGCACCCTCGCCTCTGAGTCAGAGGGTTGTGGGCTCAAGTCCCCACTCCAGAGACTTGAGCACATAAAGCTAGGCCGACACTCCCAGGGCAGTACTGAGGAGGACACTGCACTGTCGGAGGTGCCATCTTTCGGATGAAGCATTAAAACAAGGCCTGTCTGCCCTCTCAGGTGGATGTAAAAGATCCCATGGCACTATTTCGAAGAAGAGCAGGGGAGTTCTCCCTGGTGTCCTGGGCCAATATTTATCCCTCAACCAACATCACTAAAACAAATTATCTGGTCATTATCACATTGCTATTTGTGGGAGCTTGCTGTGCATTAGTTGGCTGCTGTGTTTCCTACATTACAACATTGATTACACTTCAAGAATACTTTATTGGCTGTGAAGTGCTTTGGGATGTCCTGAGGTTGTGAAAGACAACGAGCATCAAAACTTGATATGACTCCTTGCTAACACGTCAATGTGGCCATTCCTCGCGTGAACCTAGAGAGTGGGGGTTGGCGGGCAATTTAACTGTAGCAGGCATCACAGATAAGCTCAATCTCGTCCTCACCAGAAATCCACACACGCACGCGGATACTTCCCAGCAGCGAACTCTGGTTCGTGATCTGGAATGGGAAACCTGCCAATCATTTCCCCCTTCCGTAGTGCACGGGCCATTTATAGAGTCCCAAAAACACCACTCCACCTTAGAACTTGGCACAGATTGTGGATCAAACCTGGGATCTTCCTATGCTGAAGGGGTGACACAATTGAGGTGTTTAAGATGATTAAAGGATTTGATAGAGAGAAACTATTTCGTTTTGGTGGGGAGTCCAGAATAAAGGGGTATAATCTTAAACATTCATGATGGGGAAAAATTGATTCACGCCCCCTTTGGGGCGCTAACTTTGCTGGGGCGCTACTTTTACTCGCACGGCCGCAGGTAGGCCCCCCCCTGACCCCGTCGGACATAGCATCTGCCGGTAAGTCAGGAGGCGTTACCGAAGATCGCGAGCGGGGCGCTGTGCACGGCGATGATGTCATCGCCGGTGGCGCAGCGCCGCGGGACGCTAACGGTTACCGCCGCCGCTAACCTCCCGCTGAATTTCGCGGGAGGCATTGACAGTGCCACGCCCGGGCCCCTAGTTGCTTTGCGCCCTTTGAGGGCGTTAACGGGAGGCGCAAAACAACCGAATTTTTAGGCCACTCTCTCCACCACCGGCGCACCATGGCTGCAGTGTGTACTATCTACAAGATACATTGCAGGAACTTGCTAAGGTTTCTTCGACAGCATCTCCCAAACCCGTGACCTGTTCCACCTAGAAGGACAAGGGCAACAGGCACGTGGGAACACCGCCAGCTCCAAGTTCCCCTCCAAGTCGCACACCATCCTGACTTGGACATATATCGCCGATCCTTCATCGTCACTGGGTCAAGGTCCTGGAAAGTAAAGAACTCCCTCCCTAACAGCACTGTGTGGGAGCGCCTTCACCACACGGGGCTGCAGCGGTTCAAGAAGGCGGCTCACCACCACCTTCTAAAAGGCAATTAGGGATGGGCAATAAATGCTGGCCTTGCCAGCGACGCCCAGATCCTGTGAATTAATAAAACATTTTTTTTCGAGCTATGCCATTAGGCGTGATGTCAAGAAGCACTGAGGCTAGGTTGGTTGTAAATTTCAAAACTGAGATTGATGGCTTTTTGTTAGGCAAGAGCATTAAGGGTTACGGAACCAAGGCGGGTAGATGGAGTTAAGATACAGATCAGCCACGATCTAATTGAATGGCGGAACAGGCTCGAGGGGATGAATTACCTTCTCCTGTTCCTATATTCCTTAACGGACAAGCCCGCCAAGCAATCAATGGTTGTCGTGAGGGGAAAACATCCAAGTTGACTTGAATTAGGAATCAAACACTTCTGGTACGATGGGGCATCAATACGGGACAAAACTGGTGAAGTTGACCCCTTCACGGCGTGATCGTTTATTCTCCCTGTTTTTTTACTATTTGGCCTCTCCCAGGAGATGGCGTGACTGTCTTGGGGGAAAGGTGGGATGGGGTTGAGGGCGGCCGTACTTTGAGTCATGTCGGGATGGGGCAGGCTTTAATGGACCCCAGCTGGACTTTGCCTGGACGCCCGTGTCTGTAATCTAACTGAAGAGCTGGAACGGAGTTCCCCTGTGAGTAGCTGTAGAATTCGTCTTGAACTAGTTCTGGAAAGACCGACATGTGTTTTGAGTTGGACACAGCTGGCACTCCCATTTGGTGATGTAGGCAAGTTGTAGCGTTGTCACCAGTGACTTATAAATGCCAATGTGAAGGCTTGAAACTGTTCAGTCCTGTATGTAATTGTCCTGTACAACAGACTTGGAATGAAAAAAGCATTTCCAAAGTCCTTTCCGTACTGGAACTCAGCCCATTTGGATTTATCCACATCCTTCTGGATTTGTTACATTACGAATGAAATCAGACAATTGGAATCTAAAGGGGCTAAAATCAGCGACGCGATCCTGCCAGCCCTGGGGAGGCGGGTTTGGAGGTGGGACTGCCGGGAAAATGGTAGAATCTGGGGGCGGGTGCCCAACCTGCCCCCAACCCGCCTCCGTGCTACCTTGCCAGGAGGTGGGTAGCGGACCCGCGCCGGGTCCCGTCTCCTTGGAGGCGGGAAGGGGATTAGTGCCGCTTATCTGCCTGTTAACGAGTAGTTAACAGGCAGATAAGAGGATTATCCCCATTTTGCCCACACAAGTGCGGGCTTCCTGAAGGCTGCGAACCCCGCCAGGGTCACCGAGGCGAGCAGTGGGTCTGCGGGGGTGTGCGGGGTGCAAAAGTGCGCTGTGGGGGTAAGTGACGGGTGCATGTGTGGAGAGGCGAGTATGTGAGGTAAGTGGAAAGTGTTAGAAAAAGTTTACTTACCTTTGTTCCTTCCTGTGGGCTTCAATCATTGGGGATGCGGAGAGTCTCGCACCTCTGCGGCAGAGATGACAGATGGCCGTTACATTCTCCAATGCAACAACCATCTCATTTCTGCTAAAGAAAGAGGTTTGATGAGGTCGTGAATTCAAGAACTCATCAAACTACAGAGAATGTCACTGTTGACAGCTTCACAGAGCTGTCAAACGATGACAATTGATCTGTCAAAGAAACGTCATACGCTGACGTTCTCTGTCACCGGCTTTCCCTTAATTGGCCTGCTGAACCCGCTGGGTGGGCTTAACAAGGTCAATCAAAGGAAAATAGCGTGGGTTGGCCAGAAGTCGATGGAGGCGGGACTAAAACCCGACAAGTGGGAGTCCCGCCTCCAAAAGCTCCCCATTGAGAAAGTCCAGCCCCAGGATTTTCCCAACCAGGAGCTTTGGGTTTGAAGGGTTCGGACTGTCTGAATTCTTCCCCAATGGCTCATTTGTTACCTTGCACTTTCCAAGTGGCTCTGAGCCAGGAAGGTCTCCGAGGTTTGATTCCTGGTCTGTGTTGAGTTTACTGACCTCAACTGGAGTAGCCATTGGGTTCAATGTCCCAGGGATATGGAGGGGGGAAAAAATCAGCCCTGATTCGTGTTTTTGAGTGGGTTCAGTGGGCAGCACTCTCGTCTCTGAGTCAGAAGGTTTGTGAGTTCAAGTCCCACTCCAGAGGCTGGAGCACAACAATCTAGGCTGACACTTCAGTGCAGTACTGAGGGAGCGCTCAATTTTCGGAGGTGCCATCTTTCAGATGAGATGCTAAACCCTGGCCCCGACTGCCCTCTCAGGTGGAGTTAAGAGCAGGGGAGTTTTCCCAGAGACCTGGCTGATATTTAGCCTTAACCAACGCCACTAAAATCAGATTATCTGGTCATTATCTCATTACTGTTCATGGGAGCTTGCTTTGCACAAATTGGCTGCCGCATTTCCTATATCACAACAGTGACTACACTTCAGAAAAGCACTTAATTGGCTTTGGGATGTCCTGAGGTCATGAAAGGCGCTATAAAAATGCAAGTTCTTTCTTCCGATGCATCCCCACTAAGGAGAGGGAGGCGCGGAATGTTGGACCAAGAGTCACCCTGGGCTCTTTTTATACACCTTCTTGAGGGTAATTATGGAGCAACATTGACAAAGGCTTAGAAACAGGTGCCCAACCACAGGCTCTGGCTCAGGGATAGCACAGGAGATGAAACCATCAATTAAATAAAAAAATGACTGGCGCCCTCAATGGCCTAGTACCACCTGGGTGTGGTAGCGAGCTACACCGACCAGAAGGTCTCAATTTTTTCCCTGGTCTGTGCTGAGTTAGCTGATATCACCCAGGGTGGTGCAAAGTCTTGGGGGGAAAAGTTCGGTTGGTTTGCGCCTCCCGTTAGCACCTTAAGAGGGCGCTAATAGGGCGCAGAGCAACTAGCGCCCGGCCGTGGCAATGTTTGCGCCACTCATGAAATTGACCAGACATTTTGTGGCGGCGCGAAACACTACCGCCACGATCTCCTGCGCCGGCAGATCATGACGTCAGTCAAGCTTGCAACACCCCGGTAGCGCCCCAGACCGGATATTGAGTGGCGCCCCCTGCCTTACCGCCTGCCGCTAGCAACGACAGGTTGAAGGGAACGTTTTGCAGTCGGGAAGGGACTGGGGGGGGCGCTATTTAAAGGCGACCGCTTCCTGCCTTTTTTTCGGCGACATTTTTGCACCACGCATTCTGAGCGAGCGAGAGAGACTTCTGGAGATATTCAACGTTGTGTTGAGGAGTTTTGGGTACTGAGCAGCACTTTGCAGGTTCATTTTGATTTGATCTTCCTTGCATCAATTTAGAAGAGACTATGGGGGCTGCACTCTGACACTTTTCCCTGGGCCTCTCCATTGTTCTTTCCAGCAGATTTGATGTACAGGTCTCTCCAGGCCGAGATTCAAGGCTGCAATGAGCAGGATGTGGATGGAGAGCAAGATCAACCCTCCCCTTTAAGAGCTGGCCAGCGCCAGTGTGTCTGTGTTCCATTGCTGACTGACATCACATGAGCTTTGCCAGCGCTCTGAGGTAGCACCTCGCTCCTCGGCGTTAGCACCTTAAGAGAGGTGTGTAGCGCCTGATTTAGCGCTCCAATCACCTCCAGGGGCGATAGAAGCCAAGTTTGCAGTTGGAGGCGATAATTAGCGCCAGGCGCTATACTTTGCGCCTGGCCAATAATTTTGCCCCAAACGGGGCGCAACCGAATTTCTCCCCCATGGTGCCCCCCTCCCCCCCCCCCCCCCACTGGAGTTGGGGAGGAAAATCAACTAGCGCTCCCACTCCTGATCGCTGTCCAATGAACCCTACTGTGTGGGTGCCGGGGGAGGTCAGAATCGGGTTTGCTGTGATGCACTCCATGACAAAACAGCCTGCCGACATTCGCTGTCCAGATTTATATGTGAGGGATGGCCAGTGGATGATTCATAGAATCTTACAGTACGGAAGGAGGCCATTCGGCACATCGTGCCTGTGCCGGCTCTTTCAAAGAGCTATCCAATTATTCCCACTCATTCGCTCTTTCCCCAAAGTGTCAGCTGTGGCTCAGTGGGCAGCACACTCGCCTCTGAGTCAGAAGGATTGTGGGTTCCAGTCCCACTCCAGAGACTTGAGCACATAAAGCTAGGCTGACACTCCCAGTGCAGTGCTGAGGGAGTGCCGCACTGTCGGAGGTGCCGTCTTTCAGATGAGGCGTTAAACCGAGGCCCCGTCTGCTCTCTCAGGTGGACGTATAAGATCCCACGGCACTATTTCGAAGAAGAGCAGTGGGAGTTATCCCCAGTGTCCAGGCCAATATTTATCCCTCAAACAACATTAAAAAAACAGATTATCTGGTCATTTTCACATTGCTGTTTGTGGGAGCTTGCTGTGCGCAAATTGGCTGCCGCGTATCCCACATTGCAACAGTGACTCCACTTCAAAAAGTACTTCATTGGCTGTAAAGCGTTTTGAGACGTCCGGTGGTCGTGAAAGGCGCCATAGAAATGCAAGTCTCCTCTGCCTCAATAGTTTCTTAGAATCAGAGAATCACACAACACTGAAGGAAACCATTTGGCCCAAAGTGCCTGTAGTGGCTCTTTGGAAGAGCAATCCAATTAGTCCCACTCCCCTGTTCCTTCCCCAGAGCCCTGCAGATTTTTCCTTTTCAAGTATTTATCCAATTCCCTTTTGAAAGTTACAATTGAATCTGCTTCCACCGCCCTTTCAGGAAATGCATTCCAGATCATCATAACTCGTTGTGTACAAAAAATTGCCCTCATCTGCTCTCTGGTTCTTTTGCTAATTATCTTCAATCTGTGTCCTCTGGTTACCGACCCACCCGCCAGTATCTCCTTAGTTACACAAAAAGAAAATACTGCAGATGCTGGAAATCTGAAATAAAAACAGAAAATGCTGGAGATACTCAGCAGGCCAGGCAGCATCGGTGAAGAGAGAAACAGAGTTAACGGGCAGGATTTTCATTGGGCCGTGGAGGCAGGATTGGAGGCATTTGGGGGGTTAAAATCCCGAAATCGGGGGCACGAACCCATCCCGCCCCCAACCCGCCTCCATGCCAGTTTCAAAGGAGGTGGGTACCTGACCCGCACTGGGACCCGCCTCCCCGAGGCGGGAAGGGGATTCGTGCCAATTAACTGCCTCTTAACAGGTAGTTAACAGGCAGTTTTTAGCCTAATCCCTATTTTCATTCTTGAAGTGTGGGATTACCGACAGCTCCAAACCATGCCAAGTTAGCGAGGCGGACCGTCGGGCTGAAGGGCTTGGAGTGGTCGAGATGTCCGGTGTTCAGGTGAGTGATGGGTGCATGAGTGCAGAGGTAAGTGTGTTTGGTGTGTGTAAAGTGTTTAAAGGAGTTTTACTTACCTTTACAGCCTTCCTTCCTTCAGGTCTCCAGAGTCCCTCATCTCACCGGCACAGAAAGCAGAATGGCCGCGATCTGTCAAAAATTGCAGCATTCAGCTTTCTGTTCCGGAGAGATCTCTAAATCATCCTGAGAGGAAGGAATTAACTTGGAGTACAGATTGTCAGTGTTTGACAGCTTCGAACAGCTGTCGAATGCTGATATTTCATCTGTCAAAAGCTCTTGACAGATGAAATATCAATCTGTGACGTCACCTGTTGCCAGGTGGCCCTTAATTGGTCTGCTGAGCCCGCTGGGTGGGCTCAACAAGGTCAATCAAGTCAAAATCGCGTGGGTTGGCTAGAACTCTATGGAGGCGGGACTACAACCCCGAAAGTTGTAGTCCCGCCTCCTACCTGCCTCCTCAATGAAAATCCAGCCCAACATTTCAGGTCGATGACCTTTCGTCAGAACTGGAAAAAAGCAGGAAATGGAGCAGATTTAAAAGCAAGTTTAGGGGCTGGGAAATGGGGGAGGGGATGAAAGAACTAAAGGGAAAGCAACAAGGTTGAAGAGCCAAATGGAGATGGTAACGGGACAGGTTAAGAAACAAAGGATGGCTCAGGATGAAGTGTGAATTACGCTGGCAGAATGGAAGACAGCTGCCCTGTGGGAGAGAAGAACAGAAGGCACAAACAAAAGGTGTGGATAAAAAATATTTACTCTGTCAAAAACCCCCCATATAATTTTGAACACCTCTATTGAATCGCCCCTTCACCTTCTCTGCTCGGAGGAGAACAATCCCAGCTTCTCCAGCCTCGCCACATGACTGAAGTCCCTCCTCCTACCATGAGGTACTGGAGAGTTGCCAGAACTCATACCTTCAGGAGAGGAGAAAGGAAAATCGGAGCGAAAATAAAAGTACAGT
>NC_140999.1:11508297-11655797 GCF_052327205.1 Somniosus microcephalus
ATATTTTTTTAGATTGGTGGTTGTGCGCTGCAAATTTCCTCACGGGTTCTCACGCTCGGCCGATGTAACTTCGGTGGAAGATCGGTGGAAAGCCCCGGATGCACCACGCAAACAGGGTTTTCCGGCCTGTCTCCCAGTCTAGGTTACGGTGACTGATCAGGCGCAATTCCTGGCCGTAGGTTCGCTGTAGGTGACAGTCACGCAGAACGTTCACACTCCAAGCGGTGGTCCAGATCATTGGAACTCAGAACCAGTGCATCTAGGAACATAGCAGCAGCAGGAGGAGGAGGAGGCCATTCAGCCCCTCCAGCCTGTTCCGCCATTCAATGAGACCAATGGCTGAACTGTACCTCGACTTCATTTACCCGCCTTTCTTCCTTATCCCTCGCGACCCTCTAACTTGTTTGGCCAGTAACATACTGACTGAACAGGCTGTATCAACTTGTATGTGGGTTCAATGACGAGACATTTATGAAAGAGATGTCTTTTTATCTAAAGTATGTTCAACTCAGTTAACAGCATTTACAGGAGACATCATGTTAGTGATCCATCTAAAACAAAACTGAAACTAAACTAAAACTGCCTCTGTCACATGCCCTCTGCTGGTCAGGCATAAATAATCAATACATGCAATTATGCTGGTAAGGCATCATAATCAAACAGGCAAATACCATCACTATTTGCTGATATCATTACACAGGCTGGGGCACTTTTCTCTAGAAAAGAGAAGATGAGAGGTGACCTGATCGAGGTCTTAAAATTGTGGACGTGTTTGAATGGGTAGACGTAGAGAGGATGTTTCCATTTGTAGGGGGAGTTTAGAACTCGGGGTCTTATACATAAGTTAATAAGCACTAAATCCAATAAGGAATTCAGGAGAAACTTACTTCACCAGAGAGTGGTGAGAATGTGGAACTCGCTACTACATGGACTGGTTGAGGCAATTAACACATTTAACAGGCAGCTAGTTAAGTACATGAGGGAAAAAGGAATAGAAGGATTTCCTGATAGGTTGAGACACAGTAGGTTGGGCAGAGGCTCGAGTGGAGCATAAACGTAGACCTATTGGGCCAAATGGCTTGTCTCTGTGCTGTAAATTCTATGCAATTCAATGTGATACAGACCCCACTCAGTCACCATTTCCAGTTCCCTCTTGCCCTGGCACTGACTCCAAGCCATGGAGAGTGACATGAATCAGTCATTCATGAAAGAAAGACTTATGAAATGATACTGAGTGGCCTACGGGTGGCGCTGTCCAGGGAGAGTATAAATACTCGGGCACGGGCCCAGCTTGCGCAGGACATTGTTAACAGGAACTAGTGAAGGACACAACTAGACCTCCATGTTGTAAAACAGTTGATTAAAGCTTTGTTTAACGCTTAGACCAAGTGCCTAGTAGTTTTCTTATGTCAGAGAGTATGAGGGTAATCTTCACCTTCACTGCCTGGCGGTCGTCTAGCGATGCTGATGGCCTGCCTGTTGTAGAACCCGCCCGATTTTCATCTCATTGATTTCGCCCCACTGACCCACCTCGCCAGTGATGCTCAAGTGGTGAAGGTAAAAAATTACCCTCTGGTTTTTACTCGAGACAAGCTGCCACTTCAAGACAGTCAGTGGGGAGGTGCTCTGGCAAAGCCAGTTACTTCTCCACCAACCTTTTCCAACTGTCCAGGTCCGTTCCGTGTACGCCAAGGACAACTCCAAGGTGCCATAGTTTGCAGAGTCCTGCCATACATGGCGTCTCTTACCCTGGTGTGATATGGGAGCTACCCATCCAATACCCCAATTATATTGTAGTACCGCCTCTGAAAGAAGCACAAGGTAGTTTTGTTCCCTGCCTCCAGGTTTCAAAGAGACAATAAAAATGTAAAGGGCCGAGCTCTCAGCCTACCCGTGCGGGCCAGTGATGTAGTCCTCACACTGCAGGTCCACTCGGACCTTCCTCCAACCTCAGGGAAGGTCCTCCGCCTCAACCTGGAAAGCTGCCGAGGAAAGTTTAGAGTAACCGAACTCACGCATTCGTAGGAACAGGAGCAGGCCATTCAGCCCACCGAGCCTGTTCCCCCAATCAGCTGGATCATGGATGATCTGTATCTTGACTCCTTCTACCCGCCTTGGTTCTGTACCCCTAAATGCCCTTGCCCAACAAAGATTTATCAATCTCAGTTTTGAAATTTTCAATTGACCCCCTCCCCCCACAGGCTCAACAGCTTCTTGTGGCGGGGGTGGGGGGGGGCGGAGATTCGTGGCCACCATTTTGTTCTCCCCATGGGCAGGTCAAGCTCTCGCCGTACACAGCAGCAATACGGCATCTCTGCAGAGCTTCCTATGGTGTCTGAGAAGGCTCATGGTCTGAAGCTGTAAAATGGTGGCTTTGGAGTAACTGAGCGCGTGCGTGGACGTGCAGTTCTTACACAGGCGCAGTTGTTCCCGGGCTGCCTCCCATCCTCCAAAGCCGCCTCACTAGTAGGGTTTCCAACCCTCCGGGATTGTTCCGGGAATCTCCAGGAATTAAACATTCATCTCCCGGGAACTCTGATTCGGTTAACAAAAAATATCATTGGGGCATTAAAAAAAAGCGTGTTTTCTTTGTACACTTTTGTTTATTAGTTATTAAAATATTGCAGAGATGGAAATAAAAAGGGGCTGTTCGACTGGACAGGGTGTGACGTAAGAAAACTACTAGGCACTTGGTCTAAGCGTTAAACAAAGCTTTAATCAACTGTTTTACAACATGGAGGTCTAGTTGTGTCCTTCACTAGTTCCTGTTAAGAATGTCCTGCGCAAGCTGGGCCCGTGCCCGAGTATTTACACTCTCCCTGGACAGCGCCACCCGCAGGCCGCTCAGTATTATTTCATAAGTCTTTCTTTCATGAATGACTGATTCATGTCAGGGTGGTCATGTGAGGAAACCTCTGGTAGAAGGTCCAAACAGAGTTGGCATCTCTACGTCTCAGATGGATTCGGAACCCAGCGAACCGCATCGCTTTGTGTAACGCCGTTCACCGGCCTTTATATGTTTCGCATTGCAGGCCTCAAGTGTGTCTGTACCACCTTTAAACGGCAGATTGAATGCACAGTGAATCCTCCTCAGCAGGTAAGACAAAATACAATTTCTGAATGATGTGGACCTTATAAAAATAGCAGTAAAAAGAAAGACTTGCATTTCTATAGCGCCTTTTACGACCTCAGGACATCCCAAAGCGCTTTACAGCCAATGAAGTACTTTTTTTGAAGTGCGCTCACTGTTGCAATGTACGAAACGCAGCAGCCATTTTGCGCACAGCAAGCTCCCACAAACAGCAATGAGATAAATGACCAGATAATCTGTTTTTAGGTGACGGTTGAGGGATAAATATTGGCCAGGACATCGGGGAAAACTCCCCTGCTCTTCTTTGAATAATGCCATGGGATCTCTTACATCCACCCGAGAGAGCAGGCGGGGCCTCGGTTTGATGTCTCATCTTAATGACGACACCTCTGACAGTGCAGCACTCCCTCAGTACTGCCCTGGAAGTGTCAGCCTGGATTATGTGCTCAAGTCTCTGGGGTGGGACCTGAACCCACAACCTTGATGATTCAGAGGCGGGAGTGCTACCCAGCAGTACCAATGTGGTACAACTAGCTATGGACTGACCCTGGGAGGGGGGTGTGGCCACGTGTTGGCTTCCATTGAACCACGGCCTATTAGCTTGGCGCAAGAGAGCTACAAGGACTTAACCAAACGTCATGTCCCACAATACTGCCTCTGCCAACTGAGGGCGGATTGTGATTAATGTAACCTTAAAACGCAAAACCTTTCAACTTTGTACGCCATCGCAACCCTCCAATTATGGCCTCTCTCTTTCTCTCTCTCTCGTGAAAGCAGAATGAGCCTGCGCGGGCTACAAAGGGATCAGTTACTCCAGACAAGCTTGAATCAGAGGCTTGCAGTGTGTTCGCTGATCTCAGCTTTCGTCTATCTTTCAAGGGCTTCACAACCTGCAATTATGGGCTCGTTTGTCAAGGGATACAGTAACAGGCCCAGCCTTTCGCCATGCACTGCAGCCTGGAGGCAAGAGAGAAACAACAGACAGCAAACAAATTGTTCTGTAATGACTACTGAGTTATTGCTCGACTCAGCTGCCAAATCTGACTCTGGATCTTTGAAGTCTTTATTAGACAATAAAGGATAATTATAGGGATGGCAGACCGCACTAAAACACCCTGATGTTTCTCTGATATTTGCTTTACACTGAACAGTTCGATTTTTGCCAGCCTTTCCACACTCTTGTTTTTCAAGCACTTTGCAGTTCATTCACAAGATGTAGATTATGTACCCCCACCCCCCCCCCGCAACCCGCCTCGCCCTCCCCCTCTGTTGGGAATGTTGCCACGGCTCAAATCCACAGGTACCGGTTACTCTCGGTACCTCATCCAAGTAGCCATTGTGCGAGACAAGGCAGTGAGTGTCGATGGGCTTTACAGCACAGAAACAGGACATTTGGCCCTTTTGGTCCAGGCCGGTCTTTAAGTTCCACACTCTCTGGTGCAGGGGTTGACCGGAGGTCTCTCTAGCCCAGTTCCACACTCTCTGGTGCAGCCGTTGGGCGAGGGTCCCTCTAGCCCGGTTCCACACTCTCTGGTGCAGGCGTTGGGCGAGGGTCTCTCTAGCCCAGTTCCACACTCACTGGTGCAGGCGTTGGGTGAGGGTCTCTCTAGCCCAGTTCCACACTGGTGCAGGCGTTGGGCGAGGGTCTCTCTCGCCCAGTTCCACACTGGTGCAGGCGTTGGGCGAGGGTCTCTCTAGCCCAGTACCACACTCTCTGGTGCAGCGGTTGGGTGAGGGTCTCTCCAGCCCAGTTCCACACTCACTGGTGCAGGCGTTGGGTGAGGGTCTCTCTAGCCCAGTTCCACACTCTCTGGTGCAGGTGTTGGGCGAGGGTCTCTCTAGCCCAGTTCCACACTCACAGGTGCAGGCATTGGGTGAGGGTCTCTCTCGCCCAGTTCCACACTCTCTGGTGCAGGCGTTGGGCGAGGGTCTCTCTCGCCCAGTTCCACACTCACTGGTGCAGGCGTTGGGCGAGGGTCTCTCTAACCCAGTTCCACACTCTCTGGTGCAGGCGTTGGGTGAGGGTCTCTCTAGCCCGGTTCCACACTCTCTGGTGCGGGCGTTGGGCGAGGGTCTCTCTAACCCAGTTCCACACTCACAGGTGCAGGCATTGGGTGAGGGTCTCTCTCGCCCAGTTCCACACTCACTGGTGCAGGCGTTGGGCGAGTGTCTCTCTAGCCCAGTTCCACACTCTCTGGTGCAGGCGTTGGGCGAGGGTCTCTCTAGCCCAGTTCCACACTCTCTGGTGCAGGCGTTGGGCGAGGGTCTCTCTTGCCCAGTTCCACACTCACTGGTGCAGGCGTTGGGCGAGGGTCTCTCTCGCCCAGTTCCACACTCTCTGGTGCAGGCGTTGGGCGAGGGTCTCTCTAGCCCAGTTCCACACTCTCTGGTGCAGGCGTTGGGCGAGGGTCCCTCTCGCCCAGTTCCACACTCTCTGGTGCAGGCGTTGGGCGAGGGTCCCTCTCGCCCAGTTCCACACTCTCTGGTGCAGGCGTTGGGCGAGAGTCTCTCTAGCCCAGTTCCACACTCTCTGGTGCAGGTGCTGGGCGAGGGTCTCTCTCGCCCAGTTCCACACTCTCTGGTGCAGGCGTTGGGCGAGGGGCTCTCTCGCCCAGTTCCACACTCTCTGGTGCAGGCGTTGGGCGAGGGTCTCTCTCGCCCAGTTCCACACTCTCTGGTGCAGGCGTTGGGCGAGGGTCTCTCTCGCCCAGTTCCACACTCTCTGGTGCAGGCGTTGGGCGAGGGGCTCTCTCGCCCAGTTCCACACTCTCTGGTGCAGGCGTTGGGTGAGGGTCTCTCTCGCCCAGTTCCACACTCTCTGGTGCAGGCGTTGGGCGAGGGTCTCTCTCGCCCAGTTCCACACTCTCTGGTGCAGGCGTTGGGCGAGGGTCTCTCTCGTCCAGTTCCACACTCTCTGGTGCAGGCATTGGGCGAGGGTCTCTCTAGCCCAGTTCCACACTCTCTGGTGCAGGCGTTGGGCGAGGGTCTCTCTCGCCCAGTTCCACACTCTCTGGTGCAGCCGTTGGGCGAGGGTCTCTCTCGCCCAGTTCCACACTCTCTGGTGCAGGCGTTGGGCATGGGTCTCTCTAGCCCAGTTCCACACTCTCTGGTGCAGGCGTTGGGCGAGGGTCTCTCCAGCCCAGTTCCACACTCTCTGGTGCAGGCGTTGGGCGAGGGTCTCTCTAGCCCAGTTCCACACTCTCTGGTGCAGGCATTGGGCGAGGGTCTCTCTAGCCCAGTTCCACACTCACTGGTGCAGGCTTTAGGCAGGGGTCTCTCCAGCCCAGTTCCACGCTCACTGGTGCAGGCTTTAGGCGAGGGTCTCTCTAGCCCAGTTCCACACTCTCTGGTGCAGTGGTTGGGCGAGGGTCTCTCTAGCCCAGTTCCACACTCTCTGGTGCAGTGGTTGGGCGAGGGTCTCTCCAGCCCAGTTCCACACTCACTGGTGCAGGCGTTGGGCGAGGGTCTCTCTAGCCCGGTTCCACGCTCTATGGAGCAGCGGTTGGGCGAGGGTCTCTCTCGCCCAGTTCCACAATCTATGGAGCACAGGCTTTAGGCGAGGGTCTCTCCAGCCCAGTTCCACACTCTCTGGTGCAGGGGTTGGGCGAGGGTCTCTCTAGCCCAGTTCCACACTCTCTGGTGCAGGCTTTAGGTGAGGGTCTCTCTCGCCCAGTTCCACACTCTCTGGAGCAGTGGTTGGGCGAGGGTCTCTCTAGCCCAGTTCCACACTCTCTGGTGCAGTGGTTGGGCGAGGGTCTCTCTAGCCCAGTTCCACACTCTCTGGAACAGCGGTTGGGCGAGGGTCTCTCTAGCCCAGGTCCACACGCTATGGAACACGGGCTGTGTGGGGATCTCCATGGCTCAGTTCCACACCAGCTGGTGCACTTACCCACTGAATCATCAAGGGAACCAATAATAAGACTTTTAAGAACTTATCCAAAATCTGTCAATCTCACTGCTTCGGCCCCCGATATTAGTTAAGTAAGGCAACCAGCTTCTTAGGTGCCTCTCTCTGTCAAAAAATAAACACAGCTTTCTGTATCAACATAGCTCGGTCATCCCGATTGCTCGTAAAGTCTCACACCTGGTGATAGCTGCAGCCATAAATTCCCTGTCATTTAAAAAAAAATTAAAGTGTAATACAGAATTTCCACAGACCTTTTAACCCCCTAAGCACTCACGTTTTATGTTGCTTTCAGTGTATGAGTCGGGTTTTTTTTTGCTGTGATACATAACGTGTGAAGAGTTTTGTGTAACTTAGATAGTTTCCGAATTTGACGCTGCTTTACCTGTTGCTGCAGTTTGGTTACACGGGATCTGCAAGCATGCAGAGCTTGGCAGCAAGCTTGCATGTACTTGTGTGAGAAATTTACGGCACAGAAGGAGGCCATTCGGCCCATCGCATCTGCACTGTCCGAAAAAGTGCTAGCCAGCCTAATCCCACTTCCCAGCTCTTGGTCCGTAGCCCTGTAGGTTACAGCACTTCAAGTGAATATCCAAGTACTTTTTAAATGCGATGAGGGTTTCTACCTCTACCAGCCTTTCAGGCAGTGAGTTCCAGACCCCCACCACCCTCTGGGTGAAGAAAGTTCTCCTCAACTCCCCTCTAATCCTTCTACCAATTACTTTAAATCTATGCCCCCTGGTTACTGACCTCCCTGCTAAGGGAAATATATATCTTAATGTGCTCGCTGACCTACATTGGCTCCCGGTCCGGCAATGCCTCGATTTTAAAAATCTCATTCTTGTTTCCAATTCCCTCCATGACCTCGTCCCTCTCTATCTCTGTAACCTCCTCCAGCCCTACAACCCTCCGAGATCTCTGCGCTCCTCCAATTCTGGCCTCTTGCGCATCCCTAGTTTCCATCGCTCCACCATTGGCGGCCGTGCCTTCAGCTGCCTGGGCCCTAAGCTCTGGAATTCCCTCCCTAAACCTCTCCGTCTCTCTACACCTCTCTCCTCCTTTAAGACACTCCTTAAAACCCACCTCTTTGACTGAGCTTTTGGTCACCTGCCCTAATTTCTCCCTATGTGGCTCGGTGTCAAATTGTGTCTGATAACACTTCCTGTGAAGCGCCTTGGGACGTTCTACTAGGTTAAAGGCGCTATATAAATGCAAGTTATGTTGTTGTAGTGCACATCTGCCACACTTCAAATGTCACACGTCAAAGGATCAAAAAAAAATACATAAAAAATGAGAGAGCAAGCATTTCCTGTTAGTTTCTTCTGACCCGGAGCTAGAAATTTACAAGCACCCGCCACTCTAAAGTTTTCTCACTAAGGTCAATTGACCCCAGAATTCGCAGCAATTGGACTTGTGGCCTTAACGAGAAAGCTCAATTTAAAACACAGCTGAACCCTCCCAGCAGATGTGTTGTTTTGCACGGTAGAGCCTTGCTTTTGTTACAAGGATCATTATCATTTTGCTCACCAAGAGCAGCACCACAAGAGGTTCAGTGATACTATTTGTATTTAGTCAGCGCCTTGTACGTTGAGATTTTTCAAAGCGCTCCGCGCCAATGAATTACTTGAGGAGTGCGGCGACCAATGCTCCCTGTAAGCTGCGCTTTCTCATGCGCGGCCTGTTTCTTTCAATGTGCGCGGGTCCCTTTAAATTTCTGCGCACACACGGTATTTCCAACAGAAAAGCCAGTGAGCAGCCTGCGCGGGACCGTTTCCCTCAGTGCGCGGCCGCGCAGCTTAGAGGGAACATTGGTAGTGACTCTCGCGTAGGCTTCGTATGCCAGCACTGTCCGACAAACAGAAATATTGTTACAGTTGTATAAAGCTCTGGTGAGACCCCCACCTGCAGTAACTGGGTTCAGTTCCGGGCCCCGCACCTCGGGAAGGATATACTGGCCTTGGAGGGGGAGCAGCGCAGATTGACCAGAATGATACCGGGGGCTAAAAGGGTTAAATTATGAGGACAGGTTGCATCGAATAGGCTTGTATTCCCTTGAGTACAGAAGACTAAGGGGTGATCTAATTGAGGTGTTTAAGATGATTAAAGGATTTGATAGGTGACGTAAGAAAACTACGAGGCACTTGGTCTGAGTGTTAAACAAGGCTTTAATCAACTGTTTTTCAACATGGAGATCTAGTTGTGTCCTTCACTAGTTCCTGTTAAAGAATGTCCTGAGCAAGCTGGGCCCATGCCCGAGTATTTATACTCTCCTTGGACAGCGCCACCAGCAGGCCGCCCAGTATTATTTCCTAAGTCATTTTCACATGAATGACAAGATTCATGTCATTAGGGTCGATAGAGAGAAAGTATTTTCTCTGGTGGGACAGCCCAGAACAAAAGGAGGCATAAGCTTAAAATCAGAGCTAGACCGTTCAGGGGTGATGTCAGGAAACACTTCATACAAAGGGTAGTGGAAATCTGGAACTTCCCCAAAAAGCTGTTGAAGCTGGGGTTTAATTGAAATTTTCAAAACTGAGATTGATAAATTTTTGTGAGGTAAAGTTATTAAGGGTTACGGAACCAAGGCGAGTAAATGGAGTTAAGATACAGATCAGCCGTGATCTAATTGAATGTCGGAACTGGCTTGAGGGGCTGAATGGCCTCCTCCTGTTTCCATGTTCCTATAAGATGAACGACCGAATCAGTGGGTTTTCTTTGCATAAAAATAGTTGGGGGTATCAGGGTAGAGCGAGGGGAGTTGGGCACAGGAGCACCGAAGCTACCCAAGGTTGGCTATGTAATTGGGTTCAGTCACAATTCTTCTAACATCTGCAGGGGGTGGTAGTGCACTCCAAGCTTCACCGTCCGATTACCCGCTCCTCCCCCTCGGTGTTGTGTTGTGTTAGTAAAGGGCAGGGGTCGTAACATATAGACCGACTGGAAGTGGGGGCAGGGGGGAATGGGGGAGGGGGGCTGGCGGGAGCTCCAAATCCATCTGTAATTAAGTGGAGACAGGACATTATTTTTTCTGACATATATCCCATTAATGCTTGGGCCACATGTTTATAGATAAGAATATAAGAAATAGGAGCAGGAGTCGGCCATTTGGCCCTTCGAGCCTGCTCCGCCATTCAATAAGATCATGGCTGATCTTCTACCTCAACTCCACCTTCCCGCACTATCCCCATATCCCTTAATTCCCTTTCTTTCCAAAAATTTATTGACCTCTGTCTTGAATATACTCAACGACTGAGCCTCCACAGCCCTCTGTGGTAGAGAATTCCAAAGACTCACCAACCTCTGAGTGAAGAAATGTCTCCTCATCTCAGTCCTAAATGGCCGACCCCTTATCCTGTGACTGTGACCTCGTGTTCTAGATTCCCCAGCCAGGGGAAACATCCTCCCTGCATCTACCCTGTCAAGCCCCTTAAGAATTTTATATGTTTCAATTAGATCACCTCTCATTCTTCTAAACTCTAAGGAATATAGATCTAGTCTACTCAATCTCTCCTCATAGGGCAATCCCCTCATCCCAGGAACCAGTCTAGTGAACCTTCGTTGCACTCCCTCTAAGGCAAGTATGTCTTTCCTTAGGTAAGGAGACCAGAACTGTACACAGTACTCCAGGTGTGGCCTCACCCATGCCCTGTATAATTGTAGTAAGACTTCTTTACTCTTATACTCTAATCCCTTTGTAACAAAAGCTAACATGCCATTTGCTTTCCTAATTGTTTGCTGTTCCTGCATGTTAACTTTCAGTGATTCGTGTACAAGGACACCCAGGTCCCTCTGAGTGCAAACATTTCCCAGTCTCACATCATTC
This sequence comes from Somniosus microcephalus, assembly GCF_052327205.1. Taxonomy (NCBI): domain Eukaryota; kingdom Metazoa; phylum Chordata; class Chondrichthyes; order Squaliformes; family Somniosidae; genus Somniosus; species Somniosus microcephalus. Next base: position 11,519,116 of record NC_140999.1, read on the forward strand.
AAAAAATACTCTGCTTTTTTGTTTTTCCTAACTTCACACTTCTCCACATTGTAATCCATTTGCCATGTTCTTGCCCACTCAGTCAACATGTCTATATCTCTCTGCAGCCTCTTTGCATCCTCTTCACAGTGGTGGGGTGAAAGGGGTGTCCATATTTTAGCAATAAATATTTCTGAGGAATCTACCGCAACACAGGCAGAGCGTTCTTACAATAGTATCAGCTATTGATTGTTATCAGATGTGGCTCAGTGGGTAGCACACTTGCCTCTGAGCCAGAAGGTTGTGGATTCAGGTCCCACTCCAGAGACTTGAGCACATAAATCCAGGCTGACGCTCCAGTGCAGTGCTGAGGGAGTGCCGCACTGTTGGAGGTGCTGTCTTTCAGATGGGACATTAAACCGAGGCCCCGTCTGCCCTCTCAGGTGGATGTAAAAGATCCCATGGCACTAATTTGAAGAAGAGCAGTGTCCTGGCCAATATTTATCCCTCAATCAACGTAACAAAAACAGATTACAGGGAACTCTCTTTTAACCGGAAAGCTCTCTTAACCGGCAAAATTCAGGAGTAGGTTCAGGTAAGTTTTACTATATATTAGTGGCCGTGTAACCGGGGTTCCTGGATCTATGGCCGTGTAACCGGGGTTCCTGCACCTGTGGCCGTGCAACAGGGACTCCTGGATCTGTGGCCGTGTAACTGGGACTCCTGCACAAGTGCCGTGTAACCGGGGTTCCTGCACAAGTGCCGTGTAACCGGGGCTCCTGCACCTGTGGCCGTGTACGGGGCTCTCATACCTTGGTGAGTATACCTCTCTGTAATCCGGACTTTTTGATCAACTGGCGCCACGCCGGTCCCGTCGATGCCGGATAAAAAAGAGTTTCCTGTATCTGGTCATTATCACATACTGCTGTTTGTGGGAGCTTGCTGTGCACAAATTGGCTGCTGCATTTCCTACATTACAACAGTGACTACACTTCAAAAAGTACTTCATTGGCTGTAAAGCACTTTAGGACATCTGGTGGTCGTGAAAGGCGCTAGAAAATGCAAGTCTTTCTTTTTATCTTACTGCAGTCTTCAGAAGAATGACTAGAGCTCTAGAAAACTGGAATTCTATACAATAGAAGGGGTTTGGTCCATTACATTCTAAATATTGAGAATGAATAGGAAGGAGTTTGGCCCATGGAATTCTATACACTGGGGGACAATGGGAAAGAGTTCACTATATTGGAATTCTATACCGTGAAGGTGAAAGGGAAGAGGTTTGGTCCATTGAACTCTACGCAATGGGAAGGGGGTGTTCACTGGAACTCTATATAGTGGAAATTAATGGGACAGGGTTTGGTCCATTGTGATTCTATTCATTGCGAGTCAATGAGAAGAACTTTTGGTCCATTTGGAATTTAATACAATGTGAGTGACTAGGAACGGGCTTGTTCCATCAATACCAAGTGAAAATTAAGCACTGTCCTTCAAGGAGGGGTAGACCGTATGAAGATGATTATTATTTGTTTTTTGCAAAAATCCCAAATGGAGTCCTTCAGGGGTTAAAGGCTTCAGTAGTGAGAACTTCCTGGTTTCATATAAAAAAAAACTTTTCCATATCACGCTTTAGGTATCATTTATATCAGTCTGCCAATTTGATTTTCAACAAAGAAGTGTAAAAAAAATCAGCCGTAAAATCCAGACGGACACATGCAACTCAGCTCAGAACCCAACAGCTGTTTCCATTTTATCCCAGAAATGAGACGAATTTTCATTTGTGTTAGCCGTGCTTTTATACCAAACTTGTCTTACAAAAAAAAAAAGACTGAAATAAATGAGACAAAGTTAGAGCGAAAGAGACACACTGCAAGTGCTGACTGTTTTACAGACAATTCTATTATCTGATTGTTACTCCCCTAATATCCTCTAGTTATGCATCTTTGGTCGAGGAAGCGATTATGTAAATCCATGAACCTGTGGTACAAACAACCTGCCGAATGCTGGAGCAAGTTCTGTGGTTCGGTTCATCGTCGCGATGTTGCACCGAAGCTTTTTTTTTGCGCTCTCACGGGCCTGTGACCAAGTGCTAACTGGCTGCGATTAGCGCAGTGCTGAAACGGTTAGTCAAGGTGCTTCAAAGCAGGATGCTGGCTAGGATCGATAGGAGAGTTGGGCCTCGCCCCAATGTCATTCCTGAGCTGGCCTTCAACTGGGTGCTTCGACCGCTCAGTTGGTGAATGTCGCGGAGCGACAATAGCAACTGGCATTCACATAGCACCTTAACATGAGGGAGCGTCCCTTCACAAATTGGCGTAAAAGATGTGCATTTATATAGCGCCTTTCACAACCTCAAAAACAACAACAACTTGTATTTACATAGCGCCTTTAACGCAGTAAAACGTCCCAAGGCGCTGGACAGGAGCGATTATCAGACAAAATTTGACCCCGAGCCGAAGGACGTCCCAAAGTGCTTTACAGCCAATGAGGTACTTTTGAAGTGTAGTCGCTGTTGTAATGTAGGGAAAAGCAGTGGCCAATGTACGCACAGCAAGCTCCCACAAACAGCAACGTGGTAATGACCAGCAATGATCCCCCCCCCCCCCCCCCCCAATTTTAAATTCGGCTGCACGTCCCTTTAACGGGCTGCACGGCCCATTCAAAGCTTCGTGCATGCGCAAAATTTTACACCGGAAACGCCAGCCCCGGGCTGCGCGGGACCGGCGGACATCCGCGCAGCTTAGAGGGGACATTGATGACCAGACACCTGGTTTAGGTGTTGGTTGAGGGATAAATATCGGTCAGGACACCAGGAGAACTTTGAAATAGTGCCGTGGGATTTTTTATGTCCTCCTGAGAAGGCAGACAAGGCCTCGGTTAAACATCTCACCTGAAAGACGGCACCCTCCGACAGTGGCTCCCTCAGTGCTGCACCAGAGTGTCAGTCTAGATTTCGTGCTCAAGTCTCGGGAGTGGGACTTGAACCCACGGCCTGTTTGACTCTAGAAATGAGAGTGCTGCCCACTGAGCCAAGGCTCACTCCTATTACTCTCCAGTGAGGGGTAAATAGCCAGTATGGCTATTCCTAACTGTGAAGTTAAGCTAGTGAAGTCTAGTAAAGGAAGGTGGCGTTAGAGAGAACAGGAAGTTTTGTAAGGGATATAGGGCTGGAGGAGATTGTAAAGATGGATGGGGTTGAGGCCAGGGAGGGATGTAGGATTTCGAATTGACTGCATTGGGGACAGAGAACCAGTTTAGGTCAGTGAGGGTGAGGTGATGGGTGTTCAGTGACTGGTGTACAAGGATACCCAGGTCCCTTTGTGCATCAGCATTTCCCAATCTATCACCATTTAAATAATACTCTACCTTTCTGTTTTTCCTACCGAAGTGGATAACTTCACATTTATCCATGTTATACTGCATCTGCCATGTATTTGCCCACTCACTCAACTTGTCTAAATCGCCTTGAAGCCTCTTTGCATCCTCCTCACAACTCACAATCACACCTAGTTTCATGTCGTCAGCAAACTTGGAAATATTGCATTTGGTTCCCTCATCCAAATCATTGATACATATTGTGAATAGCTGGGGCCCAAGGACCGATCAGGCTCAGTTGTGATGCCTGCCACGGTCAAATAACTTGCCGATATTGTCTAGGCTCAGGCATGGTGAGCTTGGTCAAAGAGGTAGATTTTAAGGAGCATCTTAAAGGAGGAGAGAGAGGTGGAGAGGTTTAGGAAGGGAATTCCGGAGCTTAGGGCCCAGGCAGCTAAAGGCACGACGGTCAATGGTGGAGTGATTAAAATAGGGAATGCTGAAGAGGCCTGAAATAGGGAATGCTGAAGAGGCCTGAAATAGGGAATGCTGAAGTAGAGCGCAGAAATCTCTGAGGGTTGTAGGGCTGGAGGAGGTTACTGAGATAGGGAGGGGCGGTACCTCCACCTCCGTAACATCGCCTGTCTCCACCCTTGCCTCAGCTCATCCGCTGCTGAAACCCTCATCCATGCCTTTGTTACCTCTAGACTTGACTATTCCAACACACTCCTGGCTGGCCTCCCACATTCCACCCTACGTAAACTTGAGGTCATCCAAAACTCGGCTGCCCGTGTCCTAACTTGCACCAAGTCCCGTTCGCCCATCATCTTCTCCTTAGGCAGTCCCTCGGAACCGAGGATGACTTGCTTCCACATTAAAAATGAGTTCTCAGGTGACTGATGAGTCCAATGCGGGACCTACAGTCTCTGTCACAGGTGGGGCAGACGGTGGTTGAAGGGGTGGGTGGGTGGGGTGCTTGGGTTGACGTGCACTCCTTGCGCTGTTGCGCTCAGCTTCCGCTTGCTCCCGGCGAAGAGACTCGAGGTGTTCAGCGCCTTCTCGGATACTTCTCCTCCACTTTGTGCGGTCTTGGGCCAGGGATTCCCAGGTGTCAGTGGGGATGTTGCACTATTTCAAGGAGGCTTTGAGGGTGTCCTTGAAGCGTTTCCCCTGTGCTCACTGACCTACATTGGCTCCCGGTTAAGCAGTGCCTCAATTTCAAAATTCTCATCCTTGTTTTTAAATCCCTCCATGACCTCGCCCCTCCCTATCTCTGTAATCTCCATCAGCCCCACAACCCCCCTGAGATATCTGCGCTCCTTTAATTCTGCCCTACTGAGGATTCTTGATTATAATCGCTCAACTTTTGGTGGCCTTGCCTTCTGTTGCCTAGGCCCTAAGCTCTGGAATTCCCTGCCTAAACCTCGCCGCCTCGCTACCTCTCTTTCCTCCTTTAAGATGCTCCTTAAAACCTACCTCTTTGACCAAGCTTTTGGTCACCTGCCCTAATTTATCCTTATGTGGATCGGTGTCAAATTTTTTGTCTTATAACGCTCCTGTGAAGCGCCTTGGGACGTTTTACTACGTTAAAGGCGCTATATAAATACAAGTTGTTGTTGTTGAGGTCACGGAGCGATTTTGAAAACTCATTCCATATGCGGTTTCACAGCTCTTTGGTTTCGAGTCACATTCTCGCTGGACAAACGGAGCTCAGTCCTGAAGAACTCAGCCATTCAAGGCTCACAGAACAGTCCGCAATATGTGTGACACTTCACCCGTGAATGCAAATCACCGTTGCCTGGCTACCAGTAGGAAAGGTCGCCTCTGTCAAGTGTCACTCTGGCACCTCCAGTCCCTCGGGAGTAGCAGTTGATTTTTTTCCAAAATGCAACTTCAGTAGAGTCATAGAACAGTACAGCACAGCGGGAGGCCATTCAGCCCATCGAGCCTACACCGGCTCTTTCGAAGAGCGATCCAGTCAGTCCCGCTCTTTCCCCATATCCCTGCAATTTTTTCTCCTTCAAGTATTTATCCAATTCCCTTTTGAAGGCTACTATTGAATCTGTTTCCACCGCCCTATCAGGCAGCGCATTCAAAATCCTATCCACTTGTTGTGTAAAAATGTTTTTCCTCATGTCGCCTCTGGTTCTTTTGCCAATCACCTTAAATCTGTGCCCGTTGGTTATCGACCCTTCAGCCATTGGAAACAGTTTCTCTTTATTTACTCTGTCTCAACCCTTCATGATTTTAAACACCTCTATCAAATCTCCTCTTAGCCTTCTCTGCTCCAAGGAGAACAACCCCAGCTTCTCCAGTCTCTCCAAATAACTGTATTTTCTCATCCCTAGAACCATTCTAGTAAATCTCCTCTGCACCCTCTCCAAAGCCTTCACGTCCTTCCTAAAGTGTGGCGCCCAGAATTGGACACAATACTCCAGCTGAAGTATGTTTTCTTTCAAAAATTTGTTCAAGGGCTTGTCTATAAATTTAAAAATTCTCTTTGTGTTTTTTTTAGCGTTTCTCAATTGTGTTTTAAAACAACTTCAAGTGATTTATCGTCGGACTTCAAGGGAAGAAAAGGGATGTGGGTATTTTGTAAACTGAACAGTCTGGGGGTGGGGGAGAGAGAGGGTGAGGGAGAGACAGGTGTCGAGCTGGGGGAAGGGTGTCCTGTTGCTTTGAGAAATGTGCTTTATTCTTCGCAGCTCTTTTTTTAAACCAGAACGGTGGGGTAGAATTTCCGTGGGAATTTTCCCATCTTAAGATCGCCGGGAAAGCCCGGAGGAACGGAACTCTTCACCTCGTTTCTCCGAGGTTTCGGCCGATCTCCCGCTGAAATTACGGCGAGAGATCGGGAGGAAGCCCCACAGGGATCTCCCCGCCTTTTCTCCGAGGTTTCCTCCGATCTTCCGCCAAAGCTTCGGAGGAAACGTCTATCCCGGTGACTTTTTTTTTCCGTTGTCGATTCTCTCACTCTCTCTTGCCCTCCTCACCTGAAGTTGTTGACTTGTCACTGGATCTGGCCGGGTTTGAGCGGATCAGCGTGAAAATTGCATGGCCCCCATGACCCCCGACCTCCCGGGTTTTGACACCCACTCCAGGGCTCCCGCGTACCGTACCCTCCCCTCTGCCCTCCCCTCCTCTTAAAATCAGAGCCATTAAATCTATTTGAAAACAATTCATAACATGGATATAGGGGCTAAAGATTTGTAAAAAGCTGACAGATCATCCAGGCGGAAATGTCAACAAGATGGTCAGACATGTGTCGCGGCAGTGGTAGGTTTTGATGAAATTATTATTTTTGGACACGGAGTGTGAAAGCTACGTAACCATCTCCCCCACCTTGGCCCCCCAGCCCGCAAGAAAAGCAATGCTGTATCTTCAGAACTGGCAGAGAGCCAAAGAAATAATCAATTTTCCAGGTAGCTCCATAGACAGAGTCAAACTGTCAGAAAACTATGGAGCTAGGGTTGCCAACTCTGGTTGGGCCTATTCCTGGAGATTTCATCACATGACCTCCCATCTCCATCTCTCTTCTCACGGTGACATAAAGATCCCACGGCACTGCTCGAAGACGAGCAGGGGAGTTCCTCCTGGCCAACATTTACCCCTTAACCAGCATCGAAAACATGCTATTTGGTCATATATCTCAGTGCTGTTTGTGGGAGCTTGCTGTGCACAAATTGGTTGCCGTGTTTCCTCCATCACAACCCTGGCTGCACTTCAAAAATTGGTTGTAAAGTGCTTTGGGACGTCTTAAGGCTTCTTCGACAGCACCTCCCAAACCCGCGACCTCTTCCACCTAGAAGGACAAGGGCAGCAGGCGCATGGGAACACCACCACCTCCAAGTTCCCCTCCAAGTCACACACCATCCTGACTTGTAAATATATCGCCGATCCTTCATCGTCGCTGGGTCAAAATCCTGGAACTCCCTCCCTAACCGCACTGTGGGAGTACCTTCACCACACGGGACTGCAGCGGTTCAAGAAGGCGGCTCACCACCACATTCTCGAGGGCAATTAGGGATGGGCAATAAATGCCGGCCTTGCCAGCAACGCCCACATCCCAGGAACGAATGGGCACTGCCCATTAGGAATGGGATTGAGATGGCCCAAAATTAATTTCATGTAGAACCCTTACAACCAGGTGAGGGAGAGAGGGTAAAATAGTGAAGGAGAGAAGGGGCGGAGGGGAGGAGGAGAGAAGGAGAGGAGGAGTGATGGGGAGAAGGAGAGAAGGGGAGGAGGGGAGAAGGGGAGAAGGAGAGAAGGGGAGAAGGGGAGAAGGGGAGGAGGAGAGAAGGGGAGGAGGAGAGAAGGGGAGAAGGGGAGAAGGGGAGATGGAGAGAAGGAGAGAAGGGGAGAAGGAGAGAAGGGGAGAAGGGGAGGAGGAGAGAAGGGGAGGAGGAGAGAAGGGGAGGAGGAGAGAAGGGGAGAAGGGGAGAAGGGGAGGAGGAGAGAAGGGGTGAAAGGGTGAAGGGGAGAAAGGGAGAGGGTGTGCGTGTATCTGGCCTTGATTAAAAAATCACTCCCTGAGGTGAAAGGACAAACCTACTGCACCACCCAGTTCCCCAGTAAATTCCTGGTGAGTGAGTAACCAATGTGGAATAGAGTGTTAGTCACTGATCAGGAATTCACACAGAGAAACACTGTTAGGTGGTGTCAGTTGTATGATTTCTTGCATATTTCTCATTGTAAAGGCAGAGTCTGAACTGTTAGCTTACTGTCATTAAAAGTGGGTCTTTCCTGGGCTGCTGAGTCAAACGGCTCCCAGGACATTGACATCACGGTTGAAACCAGCTGTGCAAGACCCTGTGCATCTGGGAACTGGCAGCACTGGCAGGGGGTCTCACACACTATAAAAACAAAATGAACTCCTCTCCTCCACTCACCTCCACTTTGATCTCTGTTCTGGTACAGCGAAACTTGTCCCAGCTTCATCTGTCCCCACCCATCCTCCCTCACCCAAATCCTCTCCTGAAGACACCATCAAAATCCTTGTTGGGTACAGTCCCACGCCCGTAGTTGGCTCTCGGCATCTTACCCAAGTGTCCATCCTTCATGAGTAACAGATGTAATACAGTAGTCCAGGACAAGAGTTCACAGTGACCGCCTGCTCTTCAGATAGACGGCTGCCAGAATTAACAGCAGCGTCAATTCAGATTCTGTCAGGCTTTCTCAGAAAATATACATTTTTATAAACAGATTGAGAACATCTTCAACCCCATTTACCTTCTGCATTCTGATAAATAAGTAGACTTTTATCAAACGATTAATTTTGAAGTCCATAAAAATGGGATGTGGAGTGAGAGGGAGGAACACAAAAAGAAAGAATTTGCATTTATACAGCACGTTTCACGACCTCAGGCTGTCCCAAAGGCTTTGGGGGAAAAATTCAGTATCGCCCCGTTTGGGGCGCAATTATCGGCCGTGCGCAAAGTTTAGCGCCTGGCGTATAATTATCGCCTCCAACTGCAAACTTGGCTTTTATCACCCCTGAAGTTGATTGGAGCGCTAAATCAGGCACTACACACCTCTCTTAAGGCGCAAAGGCCGAGGAGCGAGGCGCTACCTCAGAGCACTGGCGAAGGTCATGTGATGTCATACTTTAGGTGGCTAAAGTAAATGTTGGTCCCTTAGAGGATGAGACCGGGAAATTAATGGTGGGAATATGGAGATGGCAAAAACACTGAATGAATATTTTATATCAGTCTTTACAGTAGAAGACACTAAGAATGTCCCAACACTGGACAAACAGGGGGCTATAGGGGGGGAGGAGCTAAACACGATCAAAATCACTAAGGAAGTGGTACTCGGTAAAATAATGGGACTCAAGGCGGATAAATCACCTGGACCTGATGGCTTACATCCTAGGGTCTTGAGGGAAGTGGCGGTAGGGATTGTGGATGCATTGGTAATAATTTTCCAAAACTCCCTGGACTCAGCAAAGGTCCCGGCAGACTGGAAAACTGCTAATGTAACGCCCTTATTTAAAAAGGGCAGTAGACAGAAGGCTGGAAACTATAGACCGGTTAGCCTAACATCTGTGGTAGGTAAAATATTGGAGTCCATTATTAAGGAGACAGTAACAGGACATTTGGATAATCATAATTTAATAGGACAAAGTCAGCATGGTTTTATGAAGGGGAAGTCATGTTGACAAATTTGCTGGAGTTCTTTGAGGAAGTAACATATAGGGTGGATAAAGGGGAACCAGTGGACGTAGTGTATTTAGACTTCCAAAAGGCATTTGACAAGGTGCCACACAAAAGATTATTGCTTAAGATAAAAAATCATGGGATTGGGGGTAATATTCTGGCATGGATAGAGGATTGGCTATCTGACAGAAAGCAGAGAGTTGGGATAAATGGTTCATTCTCGGACTGGCAATCAGTAACTAGTGGTGTTCCACAGGGGTCAGTGCTGGGTCCCCAACTCTTTACAATCTATATTAACGATTTGGAGGAGGGGACCGAGTGTAACATATCAAAGTTTGCAGATGATACTAAGATGGGAGGGAAAGTAGTGAGTGAGGAGGACATAAAAAACCTGCAAGGGGACATAGACAGGCTAAGTAAGTGGGCAGAGATTTGGCAGATGGAATACAATACTGGAAAGTGTGAGGTTATGCACTTTGGCAGGAAAAATCGTAGAGCAAGTTATTATCTTAATGGCAAGAAACTGGAAAGTACTGAAGTACAAAGGGATCTGGGGGTCCTGGTGCACAAAACTCAAAAGGTTAGTATGCAGGTGCAGCAAGTGATTAAGAAGGCCAATGGAATGTTGGCTTTCATTGCTAGGGGGATAGAATATAAAAATAGGGAGGCATTGCTTCAGTTGTACAAGGTATTGGTGAGACCGCACCTGGAATACTGCATACAGTTTTGGTGTCCATACTTAAGAAAGGACATACTTGCTCTCGAGTCAGTACAAAGAAGGTTCACTCGGTTAATCCCGGGGATGAGGGGATGGACATATGAGGAGAGGTTGAGTAGATTGGGACTCTACTCATTGGAGTTCAGAAGAATGAGAGGCGATCTTATTGAAACATATAAGATTGTGAAGGGGTTGGATCGGGTGGATGCGGGGAAGATGTTCCCGATGATGGGTGAAACTAGAACTAGGGGGCATAGTCTTAGAATAAGGGGCTGCTCTTTCAAAACTGAGATGAGGAGGAACTACTTCACTCAGAGGGTGGTAGGTCCATGGAATATGCTGCCCCAAAAAGCTGTAGAAGCTACATCATTACATAAATTTAAAACAGAAATAGACAGTTTCCTAGAAGTAAAGGGAATAAAGGGTTACGGGGAGCGGGCAGGAATTTGGACATGAGTCTAGGTTCGGATCGGTCATGGCCCTGTGGGTAGCGGAGCGGGCCCAGGGGCCGTGTAGCCTGATCCTGCTCCTATTTCGTGTGTCTAATTCTGTTAGATTCAGGAGATGGTTCAGTGATAGTAGATTGGCGGTTAGGATCAGATCAGCCATGATCTTATTGAATGGCGGAGCAGGCTCGAAGGGCCGATTGGCCTACTCCTGCTCCTATTTCTTATGTTCTTATGTCAGTCAGCAATGGAACACAGACACACTGGCACCGGCCAGTTCTTAAAGGGGAGGGTTGATCCTGCTCATTGCAGCCTTGAATCTCAGCCTGGAGAGACCTGTACATCAAATCTGCTGGAAAGAACAATGGAGAGGCCCAGGGAAAGAGCTCAGAGTGCAGCCCCCACAGTCTCTTCTAAATCAATGCAAGGAAGGGCAAATCAAAATGAACCTGCAAAGTGCTGCTCAGTACCCAAAACTCCTTCACACAGCGTTGAATCTCTCCAGAAGTCTCTCTCTCTCTCTCAGAATGCGTGGTGCAAAAATGTCACCAACAAAAAAAGGCAGGAAGCGGTCGCCTTTAAATAGCGCTCCCCCAATCCCTTCCTGACTGCAAAATGCTCCTGTCAACCTGTCGTTGCTAGCGGCAGGCGGTAAGGCAGGGGGCACCACTCAATATCCGGTCCCGGGTGCTACCGGGGCGTTGCACACTCGACTGACGTCACGATCTACCGGCGCAGGAGATCGTGGCGGTAGTGTTTAGAGCTGCCGCAAAAATGTCTGGTTAATTTCGCGAGCGGCGCAAACATCGCCGTGCCCGGGCGCTAGTTGCTTTGCGCCCCATTAGCGCCCTCTTAAGGCGCTAACGGGAGGCGCAATCCAACTGAATTTTTCCCCCTTGGAATTTAGAAGAATGAGAGGGGATCTTATTGAAACATATAAGATACTGAGGGGGCTTGACAAGGTAGATGTAGAGAGGATGTTTCCCCTCGTGGGGAAATCTAGAACTCGGGGGCACAGTCTCAGAATAAAGGGTCGCCCTTTTAGAACTGAGATGAGGAGGAATTTCTTCTCTCAGAGGGTCGTAAATCTGTGGAATTCTCTGCCCCAGAGAGCCGTGGAGGCTGGGTCATTAAATACATTTAAGGTGGAGATAGACAAACTTTTACAAGATAAGGGCATCTTGTGAAGGGTTATGGGGAGCGGGCGGGGAAGTGGCTTTGAGCCCAAGATCAGCCATGATCTTATTGAATGGCAGAGCAGGCTCGAGGGGCCGAGTGGCCTACTCCTGCTCCTATTTCTTATGTTCTTATGCTCTTTACGACCAATGAAGTAGTTTTGAAGTGTAGCCACTGTTGTAATGTAGGACTTGTATTGAACAATGAGTCTCCAAAGTTCATTCAACCAGATCTTGCTCTCGCCCAATATTCATACTTGCATTTTCTAGTGTCCAAAAGGTCCTGGTGTACAAGTTGAACTGTAAACCTGATATAATCCGTCAATTGAGGAAAACAAAGAAAACATATACGAACTCAGCAGGGTACAACAACTAGAAATAATATTTAGGCTCCCTCTATTGTTCTCCTCTGATGTCCACCAAACAATGCCTCACATGGCACTCTGAGGGTGGGCAGGTAATCCGGTGCCAAACCTACGTACAATGTCACTCTGGAACCAGATGCTGTGATAACCGCAGTTCAATAGTACCTTTAATGTAGAAATAAATAGGTGCTTCACAGAAACATAAGGAAAAAGTGGACGCCCAGCTAAAGCTGATGTTAGGAGGGGTGACCATGCAGGTTTTTCTACATTAGTGGTGCTACGTTAATGCAAATCATTTGTGTAGTTGAGCAAGAGCTTAGCCAAAAAAGATGGGTTTGAAGAAGTGCTTAAAGGAGGAGAGGGAGGTGGAGGAGGTTAGGGAGGGAATTTCAGAGTATGGGGCCTATGAGGCTGAAGGGACAGCCACCAATGGTAGGGCAAAGAGAGTGGGGTAAGTACCAGATGCCAGAGTCCGAGGAATGGAGAGTTTCGGGTGGTTTTGGGAGCAGGTTACAGAGATAGGGAGGGGTGAGGCCATGGAGGGATTTGAGCACAAGGATGAGAATTTTAAAATTGAGGCATTGGGGGACTGAGAGCCAATGTGAGCCAGCAAGCACATGGTTGATGGGTGAGCAGAACTTGGGGGGCAATTTTCCCAGCCCTGGGGAGGCGGGTATGGAGGCGGGACTGCCGGGAAAATGGCAGAATCTGGGGGCGGGTGCCCAACCCGCCTTCGTGCCACCTTCCCGGGAGGCGGATACCCGACCCACGCCGGGTCCCATCTCCTCGAGGCGGGAAGGAGATTAGTGCCAATTAACTGCCTGTTAACAGGCAGTTTTTTGGAGAATCCCTATTTTGAGCCCTAAAGTGTGGGCTTCCCGACGGCTCCGAACCTCGCCAGGGTCAGCGAGGCGAGCTGTGGGTCTGCGGAGGTCGGAGGGGCCGAAATGTCCGGTGTGCAGGTGAGTGATGAGTGCAAGTGTGGAGAAGTAAGTGTGTGAGGTGAGTCTAAAGTGTTTTAATAAGTTTACTTACCTTTGCTTCTTCCTCCAGGCTTCATCCCTTTAGGCTGCGGAGCTGCCTCATCTCTACGGCAGAGATGACAGAATGGCTGCTGCAATCTCCGATGTAACAGCCATCTGATTTCTGCTCAGGAAAGAGGTTTGGTGAGTCTTGAGTACAAGGACTCACCAAAGAACAGAGCTTGTCAGTGTTTGATAGTTTCTCAAAGCTGTCAAACGATGACAATTCATCTTGACAGATGAAACGTCATACGCTGACGTTCTCTGTCACCGGCTTTCCCTTAATTGGCCTGCTAAGCCTGCTGGGCGGGGCTTAACAAGGTCAATCAAGGGAAGATAGCGTGGGTTGGCCGGACGTCAATGGAGGCGGGATTAAAACCCGACAAGCAGCAGTCCCACCTCCATCACGTCCCCATTGATAAAATCACCCCCTAGGTGTGAGATACGAGATGGGCAGTAGAATTTTGTACGAAGGATGGAGGATGGGAGGCTGGCCAAGAGAGTATTGGAATAGTCGCGTTTGAAGGTGACAGAGGCATGGATGAGGGTTTCAGCAGCTGGTGGGCTGATGTAGGGATGTAGGCCGGTGATGTTATAGAGGTTGAAGTAGGTGGTCTTTGTGATGGAGAGGATATGGAGTCGGAAACTCAGCTTGCCTTGAACTGGGCTGAGGCTGCAAACAGTCTGGTTCAGTCTGAAATGGTGGCTGGGAGAAATTTGGAATCGATAACAAGTATTGAGGAAATTGCAGCTCATCCAAGGCTGGATGTAGAAGCAGTAGAAGGGTCAAGAGAGATCTTGATGAAAGAGAACTGGATGTCTTCAGCATACATGTCATGGATGATGTTCCCAAGAGGCTGCAGGTAGCTGAGGAAAAGGAGGCCAAGGATAGATCCTTGGGGGACTCTGGAAGGAATGATACGAGTGCAGAGGTGGGAAGAGAAGCCATTGCTGGAAATACTCTGGATACGATTGGATGGGTAAGAGTGGAGCTAAACGAGGGCGATCCTACTGAGTTAAACAACAGAGGAGAGACATTGGAGGAGGATGGTGAGGTCAATCGTGTCCAAGGCAGTAGTGAGGTCAGCGGGAGTAATGAGTGATGAGGGACAGTCACAATCACAGAGGCTGCCTTTTCTGACTTTGGTTAGGGCTGTGTCGATGCTGTGGAAGGGATGAAAAAGATTCAAACCGGGAGTTGCGGGAAAGATGGGCATGCATTTGAGAGGCAACAACGCATTGAAAGTCTTTGGCGAGGAAAGGGAAATTTAAGATGGGGGCGGTAGTTTACAGTGGCAGAAGCGTCGAGTGTTTATTTTTAGTGTGGGGTAATGACGGCAGTTTTGAAAGGGAGAGGGGAAACAGTGAGAAGATGAAGCCATTCACAATGTCAGTAGGGGACCAGGAGGGAAGTTGGGTGGTCAGCAGTTTGTGGGAATGGGGTCAAGGGAGCAAGAGGTGTGTTTCATGGATGAAGTGACCATGGAGAGGATATCAGGGGAGATGGGAGAGAAACTAGAGAGAGACATGGGTGCAGGACTAGGGTAGGGGAGAGCCTGGGGGAAGGCTAGGCTTGGTGGGCAAGGTGAAGGGGAGAGAGGAGGCAGAGGTGGTTACAAAATACAACACAATGGAGGGAAAATTATCCAAATGCCTCCAACATATCGGAGATAAAAGGAGCAAAGTTAGAAGCTCTCAATGTATATTTACGGAAAATAAATCTTCGTGATCATAAATTTACTTAAGTTGGGTTGACTGTTGTATTACAAATAGGCACAACTTCAGAAACATTTCCTTCCATGTCTAATTTACTTCCTCATTTGAGTTTTTTTGCAAATATTGAGTTACCAATTTTCGCAACCAAGATACAGACTTAACATACTTATAGATACTCTTAAATAAGATGGCACCATTTGGGGGCTAAAGTGGGGTGATTCTTACACACAGCGGCAAAGTGTAGCAGAGATTAGCACCGGATAATTGAAGCGAAAATGAAGTGGAGACTAACACTGGTTTTGGTGAAGTGGAGACTGAGGCTGGTTTTGGTGAAGTGGAGACTGAGGCTGGTTTTGGTGAAATGGGGACTGAGGCTGGTTTTGGTGAAGTGAAGGCTGAGGCTGGTTTTGGTGAAGTGGGGACTGAGGCTGGTTTTGGTGAAGTGGGGACTGAGGCTGGTTTTGGTGAAGTGGAGACTGAGGCTGGTTTTGGTGAAGTGGAGACTAACACTGGTTTTGGTGAAGTGGAGACTGAGGCTGGTTTTGGTGAAGTGGGGACTGAGGCTGGTTTTGGTGAAGTGGGGACTGAGGCTGGTTTTGGTGAAGTGGGGACTGAGGCTGGTTTTGGTGAAGTGGAGACTGAGGCTGGTTTTGGTGAAGTGGGAACTGACATGAATCAGTCATTCATGAAAGACTTATGAAATAATACTGAGCGGCCTACGGGTGGCGCTGTCCAGGGAGAGTATAAATACTCGGGCACGGGCCCAGCTTGCGCAGGACATTCTTAACAGGAACTAGTGAAGGACACAACTAGACCTCCATGTTGTGAAACGGTTGATTAAAGCTTTGTTTAACGCTTAGACCAAGTGCCTAGTAGTTTTCTTACGTCAGGGACTGAGGCTGGTTTTGGTGAAGTGGGATCCAACACTGGTTAATGTGAAGTTGAGACCATTCACCCATTACCCATTGATGCTAACCAGAGATTAGTGCTGGATATAGTGGAGCAGGGATTATTCTGGATATAGTGGATCAGGGACTATTCTGGATAAAGTGGATCAGGGATTATTCTGGATATAGTGGAGCAGGGATTATTCTGGATATAGTGGATCAGGGATTATTCTGGATAAAGTGGAGCAGGGACTATTCTGGATATAGTGGATCAGGGATTATTCTGGATATAATGGAGCAGGGACTATTCTGGATATAGTGGATCAGGGACTATTCTGGATATAGCGGATCAGGGACTATTCTGGATATAGTGGATCAGGGACTATTCTGGATATAGTGGATCAGGGACTATTCTGGATATAGTGGATCAGAAACATAGAAACATAGAAGATAGGAGCAGGAGTAGGCCATTCGGCTCCTCGAGCCTGCTCCGCCATTCAATGAGATCATGGCTGATCATTGAAATTCAGTACACGGTCCCTGCCTTCTCCCCATATCCCTTGATCCCTTTAGCCTTAAGAAATATATCCAACTCTTTCTTGAATATATTTAATGAACTGGCCTCCACTGCCTTCTGGATCAGGGATTATTCTGGATATAGTGGAGCAGGGATTATTCTGGATAAAGTGAGTCAGGGATTATTCTGGATAAAGTGGATCAGGGACTATTCTGGATATAGTGGATCAGGGACTATTCTGGATAAAGTGGATCAGGGACTATTCTGGATATAGTGGATCAGGGACTATTCTGGATATAGTGGAGCAGGGATTATTCTGGATATAGTGGATCAGGGACTATTCTGGATAAAGTGGATCAGGGACTATTCTGGATATAGTGGAGCAGGGATTATTCTGGATATAGTGGATCAGGGATTATTCTGGATAAAGTGGAGCAGGGATTATTCTGGATAAAGTGGATCAGGGATTATTCTGGATATAGTGGATCAGGGACTATTCTGGATATAGTGGAGCAGGGATTATTCTGGATATAGTGGTTCAGGGACTATTCTGGATAAAGTGGAGCAGGGATTATTCTGGATATAGTGGAGCAGGGATTATTCTGTATATAGTGGAGTGGGAGACTCATCATACCAATGCAAGTACAGCACCCAACCTCCACTCTCTCCTGCCCCACTTTGTCCACAAATATTTTCACTCGGTCGGAAAGTTGAGGGTTGTCGTGCATATGGGTCATTTTATAGGTGAATAAATAAAGTAGAGAACTGCGCTATAACAAACAAACAGTTCAGGGTATGGATCCCTGCTTGAAACTGCTTATTAACTGGCTTGTTTTGCTGGGTTATCGAGTAACTCTTTTGGTCAAATGGCAACCAAGGATTACTTAACCTCAACTCAAATAAATGTTCTTAGTTACTTTGCAGCACCAATTTAGCTCATTGCATCACACCGGGAATGTGCAAAGTTATATTTAAATAGCCAGAAATAAAGTTGGTCTCCTGTTACCAGAGAGCAATGGAGAGCAAAAATAGGGCAAATAAGGTAAAGGCGATGTCTACCCTGCCGTTAAATAGCACTTTCTTAAAGTGTTTCGCCACTTTGGCATTGAGTTTACTTTGCAGTTGCCGATGGTTTCCATCTCCCAGCTTCTGCAAGTAAGATTTTTCTTGAAGTGATTCGTGATCGCGAGAGGCAAATTCCGCTTTTATTAACGTGGGATTTTCACCAGAGTTTTTGCGATCGCGTTCGACTGAAAATAGACAACCAGTGCCCTGTCTCCGACTGCTATTTCCAATAATCAGGGCCACTGCTTTACAGCGACTGAGTAAATCAACTTCCACCTTCATTACTTGGGATTCGGGGATTTTTAATGGGTTTCGATTTCGGGATTCCGTCTGTTTTTCTCTTGAAAAACCAAAAATCATTGGCCTTGATTGCAGAGAAAAAAAGAACGTGCATTTATTTAACTTTGAATCACATCCTCAGGATCCCCCAAAGTGCTTTACAGTCAATGAATTGCTTTGCGAAGTGCAGCCGCTCTTGTTACACAACAGCGCACAGAAAAGTCCACAAATGGATGGACGACTGTTTTTTTTGGTGGCGTTAGTTTAAGGCTGAATGTTGGTCAGGACATTGGATGAACCCCTTGCCCTCCTTTGACTAGACTTGAGCACATAAATCTAGGCTGACACTCCCAGTGCAGCGCTGAGGGAGTGCTGCACTGTCGGAGGTGCCATCTTTCGGATGAGACGTTAAACCGAGGTCCTGTCTGCCCTCTCAGGTGGATGTAAAATATCCTATGGCACTATTTCGAAGAAGAGCAGGGGAGTTCTCCCTGATCTCCTGGCCAATATTTATTTATCCCTCAACCAACATAGCAAAAACAGATTATCGGGTCATTATCACATTGCTGTTTGTGGGAGCTTGCTGTGCGCAAATTGGCTGCCGCGTTTCCCACATTACAACAGTGACTGCACTTCAAAAAGTACTTCATTGGCTGTAAAGTGCTTTGGGACGTCCGATGGTCGTGAAAGGCGCTATAGAAACGCAAGTCTTTCTTTTCTTATTCTTTTTAGAGCCTTTGGGATCTTTGAAATGCCCCTGAGCAGGAAGCCTTGGTTGAACATCTCCTCTGAAAGGTGGCACTTCCAACCTTGCAACACTTCGCCCTTTGGTGTCAGCCTAAAATACGTGCTCAGGTCCTGGAACGGAGCTTCTGAATTGAGATGCAAAGAAAGCTCACACTAGGAGAATTAAAGAAACACACCAAACCAAAATGTAGTCGTTTGACCAGCCTCAGAATTATAAAACGCCCCAAAAAATATATCGATTATTTTTGACAAGTTTTCGATGGCATATGGAAAAACCAAGCTCGCTCCTGACAGGGCTGAGACGGATGATGAATGTGGCTCACTTCATGAGGTCCCAGATGGCAATGAGATAAAAAAAAGAACAGCCTTACCTTGACAGAAATCCTGCGCCGTCAGGTCAGGAACAAACCGAAAAGCAGAAAACTCACTCCAAGATTGCGATGGCCAGTGGAGCGAGCACCCGGTTAGTCCGACGATGACAAGAAAGTAAGATAGTTCGAAATGACAACAAATGACAACAGTTGTCTTTTTAAGAAGCTAGGTTTGACTGTGGGAGGGGTGGCGGTGGGCGGGAGGGTGGTGGGGGTGGGGGGACTGGTTTACAAATTACAACGTTCCCTGATGCCCAGGCGCAAGAGATGGTAATTAAAAATTGAACATGTGTCACTTTGGAAGTTCTCCCGTCGCATTAGGGCTCGTGGAAGCTGCGCTCACTGAAGGGAACAAGGGCTGCACAGAGCCTCTGCTGACTGGATTTACAGAGCAGGGTCTGCACCTGCTAACAGGCGGACGGTGCAAGGACAACTGGAGGGGAAGTTCTCTGAGGTCGTCACTGAGGGGTTGCTGCAGCTTTGGTGGCTTTCAAACTCACGTCGCCTCCCAGCCGCCCGCACAGTGCCGCAGAGTTAAAGGGGCAAATGCACGGGAATGAGAAGAATGGGCGTCAAATCCTTGGGCAGTGCTGCAGCCACTCTGTGAATTATTTACCTTCAACTTGCGTGAAGCTTTCATTTTTTTTTTAGCTGCTGATCCTTTTCCCATCCAAATTATTTTTCACGGATACTGCATTTGCCGCGCGCAAAATTGGCTGCCGCGTTTCCCACATTACAACACTTCAAAAAGTACTTCATGGGCTGTATAAACGCTTTGGGACGTCCTGAGGGCGTGAAAGGCGCAAGAAAAATGCAAGTTCTTTCTTTCCTTTCTATTTCATAAAGTCCAACAGAATCGGCTACGAGTCTCAGTGTCCTGGCTCATGTGGCCAAGGGCTTGAAAAGAAAGAAAGACTTGCATTTCTACAGCGCCTTTCACGACCACCGGACGTCCCAAAGCACTTTACAGCCAATGAAGTACTTTTGGAGTGCAGTCACTGTTGTAATCTAGGAAACGCAGCAGCCAAATTGCGCACAGCAAGCTCCCACAAACAGCAATGTGATAATGACCAGCTAATCTGTTTTTGTGATGCTGATTGAGGGATAAATATTGGCCAGGACACCGGGGAGAACTCCCCTGCTCTTCTTCGAAATAGCACCATGGGATCTTTTACATCCACCTGAGAGAGCAGACGGGGCCTCAGTTTAACATCTCCTCTGAAAGACGGCACCTCCGACAGTGCAGCACTCCCTCAGCACTGCACTGGGAGTGTCAGCCTAGCTTGATGTGCTCAAGTCCCTGGAGTGGGACTTGAACCGACAACCTTCTGACTCAGAGGCGAGAGTGCTGCCCACTGAGCCACGGCTGAATTCTAACCTCACGGTTAAGCGCTCCTTTGGAGTTGCCTCTCTTGCTCCCACCCACCTGCAATCTTCACTGCCTTCCTGCATGCTCACTGTGTTGAACTCAAGACTCATTGTACAGACTTCTAACTCTATCCCAGGACCTCAAAACTGGGGCATACCTTAGCTCCCTCACTCTTCCCTTTCTCTTAAAAACATTCAGGCTTTAAAATTCAAACTTGGCATCACCTAATCACCGCTACCTGATTTATCTCATCCTCACTCTGCCTTTCCAACCTTACCGGTGTCCTGCTGGTTGGGCCTTATCTTTTCTCCAGTTTCCAATTAACGAAGAAACCTTTTAAAGAGAAGGCGTCTCATTCTCAGTTCTGCGAAGACCCTCATGGCCAGTGGGGCTTTGCGCTCTGGGGGGTGAAGCCTGGAGGCCCGATTTTTCCGAGGCCTGATTTGGGGCAGTTTAAGGAGGCCCTGCTATTGGCAAGTGCAGGGCTCCTTTAACATATTTAAATTTGTCACTTCTGGTTTTGGTGAGGCTCCAGCCACAGTGAGCCTCAGGACCCTTGTCTGCTCAGGCAGGCCTCTTAAAGGGAAGATTTTCATTTCCTTGGTGCTCTTGGCTGCATTTTTCTCCCCGCATTAGTTTGTTTGGTCGGGTAGAGCTCTATTTTTGTGCATTGCTGGGCGATATTTGCAGTGCCATTGTTGGCCTCAGTACCCTTGGACTAGAGTTGGGGGAAACCGTTCAGGGCTCCTTCTCCTGCTCACAAACCAGCGACCCTGCCTTGCTGGAAGTGTCGTGTGGCGATGTCGGATGAGAGCAGGACTGAGCTCCGTTGCAATGCCCTTTAGGGTCAAACAGCATGCTAACACTCACTGCCTATTTCTTTACTCAGAGAGTAGGTAGAATGTGGAACTCGCTACCACGGGAAGTGGTTGAGGCGAGCAGCTTAGCTGCTTTCACAAGGAAACAAGCGGAGTACATGAGAGAAAAGGGGAATGGACAGATATGCTGAAAGGCTGAGATGAGGTAGATGGAATGGGTGGAGACCCGTGCACCAGCACAGACTAGTTGTGCTGTATGGCCTATTTCTGTTCTGTATATACTCTATGTAATTCTAGGTTGACACATGAACATTGGGCGAGGTAACAACGTGCTATCCGCACCCATGGACCCTACCAAAGCGAAATGCTTGAGGAAAACATCTGCCATGGTGGCCTACATAACAACAGTCACTACATTGGGTATCAGATCCCAGCCCCCACTGCCACCCCAGGTGGCCGTTGAGACTGCCCAAACCTATTTCACATTGTGAAAGAAGACAATGAGTGTCTGACTAAGGAGCTTGGGGAGCCAGATGCCCTAGATTCCAGCCACACAGAATGCAAAATCTAGGCTGACATCGAGTGCAAATGATGTTCCTGGGAGACGTGATAAGGCACAAGTCTGATGGTCAACCGTAAAATTCCTGCATGGAATTAAAAGAAAAAACCCCCCAAAACAAATAGATCTATGGACAGGAGCAATCAGACCCACATTAAGAGGTTACATCATTCTACCCAAACCCCCCAATCCACGTGAATGTCAAGGGTTGGCATTAACCAATGCTGGTAGGTACAAAGGAACAGGGGAAACAGCATCAACAAGAAATTGCATTTATAGAGCGCCATTAACATAGAAAGTCATCCCGAGGAGCTTCACAAAAATGGACGCCAAGCCAAAGAAAGAGACATTAGATGCAGTTGGTTAAAGAAGGTGGGTTTTCAGGAGGAGATGTCAGTGGAGAGACGGAGAGGTTTAGGGAGGGAATTCCAGGTTGTTGGGCCTAGTTGGATAGTATCAGGAATAAAACTAAGAATGACACAAAAGGTTGATAAGTCATTCCACCTGGAAATACTAAACGCAGGCAATGTATGACAAATGTACAAAGTGCCAAAATCGCAGCTAATTAACACCACGAAAAATATATTTCACATATGCTCAGCAGTTCCAGCAACCCCTGAAACCTAACACTTGTCAAAATTAAGATGAGGGCAACAAAAAATGTAAAAAAAAACAACCCGGCCTGCTCGAGCTGCTTTCAATTGCTCAGGTGCTGTCGGAATGTAAAACACACAGAACAGGGACTTTGTTAGTTGCAAGGGACTGGAAGGTTTTTTCACGCGCCTAGACTGCTACTCAAGGGTTTCATTTTAATACAGTTTTAACTCAGGAAAATGGATCTTTTTAGGGGATGGGAAACGGGAGATTTCCTCTTCTTTGCCATTTGCATCGACAGCTGCATTGATTCCGCGTTCCCAGTGGGGAGTGGTTCCCGTGGGGAGTTGGGGAGGTGGGCGGTGGGGGTGGAGGGTGGAGGGACTCGCAGGGAACTCAGCTCGGGCAATTGTGGACATGCAGATCAATAGTTCAAAACAACACCGATAACAGCTTGTATTTATATAGCGCCTTTAACGTAGTAAAACGTCCCAAGGTGCTTCACAGGAGCGATTATCAAACAAATTTGTCACCGAGCCACATAAGGAGATATGAGGCCAGGTGACCAAAAGCTTGACCAAGGAGGTAGGTTTTTGAGGAGCATCTTACAATCAGGGGTTCGCAAGAGGCCAGAGTTGGAGGAGCGCAGAGATCTCGGGGGGTTGTGGGGCTGGAGGAGGTTACAGAGACAGGGAGGGGGGAGGAGGCCATGGAGGGATTTGAAAACAAGGATGAGAATTTTAAAATCGAGGCGTTGCTGGACTAGGAGCCAGTGTAGGTCATGGAGCACAGGGGTGAACGGGAGCTGGTGCGAGTTAGGATCCAGGCAGCCAATGTACAACACTGTTGCACTGTAGGAAATGCTGCAGTCAGTTTGCGAACAGCAAGATCCCAGAAACAACAATGTGATAATGGCCCAGATAATCTGCTTCTTTTAAGTGATGTTGGTTGAGGGATAGATGTTGGCCAGGACACCGGGGAGAACTCCGCTGCTCTTCTTTGTAATAGTGCCATGGGGCCTGAGAGGGCAGACATGGCCTCGGTTTAATGGTCTCATCTGAAAGAGGGCACCCTCTGATAGTGCAGCGCTCCCTTAGGGTGTCAGCCTAGATTGTTGTGCTCAAGTCTCTGGAGTGGGACTGTGAACCCACGACCTTCTGACTCAGAGGCGAGGGCGCCACCCACTGAGCCAAAGCTGACATTGACATTAACAAGGTTACTTAATCCTAAATGTCTATAGCCTAGTCCAGCATTTACAACCAAAGTAAACCGAAGTAAACCCATGGCACTGAACTAGTTTCTGAAGTGCTGACTTAGCACATAATGTAGGCTGTGACACTGCAGTGCAGTACTGGGGGAATGCTGAACTGTCGGAGGTGCTGTCTTTTGGTTACAATGCTAAATTCAGACCTTACCTGCCCGTTCAGGTGGACGTAGAAGATCCCACGGCTCTTTGTTGAAGAAGAGACGGGAATTTTCCCGGCGTCGTGGCCAACATTCCTCCTTCAATGAACACCACCACTGGCCAATCATCTCACTTGACTTTTATGGGACCTTGCTGTGCGCACAGGTTGGTTGCAGTGTTTGCCTGCAAAAACAACAGCGACTACACTTCTGGAAAAAAAAGAATTAATTGGGAGCGAAGTAATTTCGGATATTCTGACGTTGTGGAATGTGCTATGTAAATGCAAGTTGTTTCTTTCTAAAAGCTGGCATCAATCCCCACATGGTCGTAAGTGTGAGATATTTGAAGATTTTGCCATGTGGTAACTTCATTACCCGTGAAATTCAATTCCATGTGGTAAAAACACATTTTGTTCAGCATATTTGTAGGAGCTATCTGGCAACGACCTTACTAGGGGTGTCCACGAGTAGCAATGGGCAGCCAGAGTGAGCCCATCAAATCACTTTGGGTCCCTTTGTAAATAGGACATGGCAGAGGGCAAAGAAAAAATAGAGGTCACCACATGTGCTGCAGAAGTATTGTACACATCCTCACCTCTTGGGCCAGTGGGTAGCATTCTTACCTTCAGGGCTTGAGAAGAAAATCTAGGCTGGCATTCCTGTGCAGTACTAAGGGGGTGCAGCACTGTCCGAGGTCCCATCTTTTGATGAGACATTAAACTGAGGTCCCATTTGCCTGCTCAGGTGGATGTTGAAGATCCTGTGATACTATTCTTCCGGTATGTCCTGGCCAACATTCCTCCCTCAACCAACACCACTAAAGCAGGTTAACTGGGTCACTCATCTCATTTGCTGTCTGTGGGAGCTTGCTGTGCACAAATTGACTGCCGCGATAACAACAGTGACTGCACTTCAAGAGTAATTTGTTGCCTTAGGAGGTTTCTGCAAATTGCGATAAGCTGCTATATGAATACGAATCTTTCTCTCTTTTGACTCTTAAGAAAGAAAGAATTTGCATTTATATAGCGCTTTTAACGATCATTTGACGTCCCAAAGCGCTTTACAGCTAATGAAGTACTTTTTGGAGTGCAGTCACTGTTGTAATGTAGGAAACATGGCAGCCAATTAGTGCACAGCAAGCTCCCACAAACAGCACTGTTGCCTCACAGCGCCAGGGACCCGGGTTCAAATCCGGCCTCGGGCGACTGTCTGTGTGGAGTTTGCACATTCTCCCCGTGTTTGCATGGGTTTCCTCTGGGTGCTCCGGTTTCCTCCCACAGTCCAAAGATGTGTGGGTTGGGTTGATTGGCTATGATAAAAATTGGCCCTTAGTGTTAGGGGGGATTAAATACGTGGGGTTACGGGGATAGGGCTTGTGTGGGATGGCTGTCGGTGTAGGGACCGGGTGCTAGGGTTTGGATGATCAGCCATGATCTCGTTGAATGGCGGAGCAGGCTCAAAGGGCCGAATGGCCTACTCCTGCTCCTATCTTCTATGTTTCTATGTTTAATACCAGATCATCTGTTTTAGTGATGTTGATTGAGGGATAAATATTGCCCAGGACACCGGGGATAACTCCCCTGCTCTTCTTCGAAATAATGGCCGTGGGATTGTTTTACGTCCGTCTGAGAGGACAGACGGGGCCTCGGTTTAACGTCTCATCCAAAAGACAGCACCTCCGGCAGTGCAGCGCTCCCTCAGCACCGCACTGGGAGTACCGGCTGAGATTATGTGCCCAATACTCTAGATTGGGATTTGAACCTGTGACCTTTTGAGTCAGAGGCAAGAGTGCTACCAACGGAATCATGACTGACAGGCTATATAAGAGTCTTCCATATCCTGATACCTGGCCCTCACACAGGCGGCTGTAACCGGAAGGTAAACCTGAGGGGGTTCACTAAAGCCCGTGGGCTGCAGCCAGCAGTACAAGACCCATATGTGGGGAACTGGCGGTACGAACACAGGTCCCAACATTGTATAAGACCAGCTGGAGATGACATTCTAACCATCCGCAGACCCTACAATTTGTGTAACTATCTCATTGTACTCAACTGTGGCCCTTCATTATCGCTGCAATGATTTAATAGAGTAAAGCGATTATCTCTGATTAAATATTGAGGCTTCTTGTGATAAAGGTTAGTTTTTTTTTCCCGTTAAATATAGCCTAAGAATAGATTGATCCCAACATACTAATTGGATGCGATTCGGGATTAAAATTAGGATATAATTACATTTCAGATTCAGAAAGGTCAAATGACTCCCTCAATACAAAGACTAAATCCAGTCGATGACTTAAAAAGGTATCCCTTCAATCTCTTTAATTAGCAAAAGGGATCGAGGCCTTGAAAAAAAGTCAAAGATCAAAGAACAGCAGGAATCCTAAAGTTTTTTTCCCCTGTAATTCCCTTGCCAGCTGCACTTCGCACTCATGAAAGACATTGTTGGTGTCAGCCAGTCTTTCGACATAACTCGGAGATCTTTTGTGTTTTGTCCAGGTTGCTAATGCAATGTATCTGTTACATACCATCCTGGGACACAGGCCTAGGAGCATCTGTCTTTATCATTCTTCCAAGGGTTTTCATTTGATCTATAAATTCGTTGCTAATAAAGTTTATTTTCGTTGTGGGTTTTTGGTGCCAGCATCAAAAACAAGACAAAAATACAAGCCGCCCTGATGCCATTCTTTTCGCGGCCTACGCTTGGCTATAAATACGAAGCCTCCGTGAGTGAAGGGAGTCACCAGGGTTATTTTTTTTCCTCTCTCTCTCTTCAACCTGATGCTTGAGGTGCCTGCACTTCTAAACTGGGAACGTACTGCCAGTGAAGTTGATTAATGGGATTATGCAGAGGATGGAATGTCTCTCTGTCTGTCTCTCTCTCACACACACATGTAGACATTAGGCTCCAAACGGTCACGTCGGCCTTTCGATAGTCTCAACACTCCCAAATGCCCGGCAGAATGGGGCACTGTGACATTCCATTTTCGTTCAAGAAGAGCTTGAATTTGTCGATAATTTTCTTGTGTAACATTCATCATTCAGCCTGGTTTTGAAAAGTTACGTTGCTTCGGATACCTTGCCCTGAGGGGTGGTGGTGGTGGTGGTGGTGGGGGGCGGATATACGTTTCGTTGCAGTAAAAGGTTTCGAGGATCGGATGCAGGTGTGACAACCCCTATGGTGGAATAGCCGGCTGTCACCACTCACTTTTTTTTTTAGGCTCACGCATGAAGAACGAGCGGGGAAGTGCTGGAGGGTAGCCAATGTCATGAATCAGCGGGTTCGAGAGGGGAAGAGAGAAGGGGGGGGGGGAAACACATTTAAAGCTCACAAGTGACTTGTACAGGGCTTAAGTCTCCCTGCGCGGAACAACAAACAGAGACACGGTAGCTTTGAGAAATTTAGCGCCGGGTTTTTCACTGCCCCCCCCCCCCCAGTTGAGGCGCAAACCAGATTCTGACGGCTTCTCTCACAGTAGAGGCGAGCCTCTTCCCACCCGTCTCTGTGCATCGAAACGGTAATTACACGCAAGATGCCTTACTCTCCCAAAGGAGTTATCCGTCTTGTGACTGAAGACGTGGGCAGCAGCCAGAGACGCTTGCCATGGCAACCGTGGAAATCCACTCACCAGCTTGTAAACGTTCCGGAAAGTCTGTTTTAAGGGTCTCGGCGGAAAGGTTCACGTTAACTAATCTTTTTCTCTCAGACAGTGATGGGGACTGCTGTGCATTTCCAACTTTTTTTTTTTGTGTGGTTAATTTCTAGCAAGTCTGTCTGATGGAGCAGATCAGCTCTAATCGTGAGTCCTGCATTCCATCCACCTGCTCTACAGTGGCCATTTTCAGGGATGTCTGCTTGGCTCACTTGCAGCACTGACTCAGTCGGTTGTGAGTTTCCAACTCCACTCCAGGACCTGAGCCCATAATCTAGGCTTTAAAAAAAAATCCGTTCATGGGATGTGGGTGTCGCTGGCAAGGCCGGCATTTATTGTCCATTCCTAATGCTCTCAAGAAGGTGGTAGTGAGCCACCTTCTTGAACCGCTGCAGTCCCGTGTGGTGAAGGTGCTCCCACAGTGCTGTTAGGGAGGGAGTTCCAGGATTTTGACCCAGCGACGATGAAGGATCACAGAATCACAGAATCACAGAAACCCCACAGTGCAGATAGAGACACATATCCCACCCGATCCCCGTAACCCCTACACCAACACATATCCCACCCTATCCCCGTAACCCCACGTATTTAATCCCCCTAACACTAAGGGTCAATTTATCATAGCCAATCAACCTAGCCCGCACATCTTTGGACTGTGGGAGGAAACCGGAGCACCCGGAGGAAACCCACGCAAACACGGGGAGAATGTGCAAACTCCACACAGACAGTCGCCCGAGGCCGGATTCGAACCCGGGTCCCTGGCGCTGTGAGGCGATATATTTCTAAGTCAGGATGGTGTGTGACTCGGAGGGGAACTTGGAGGTGGTGGTGTTCCCATGCGCCTACTGCCCTTGTCCTTCTAGATGGAAGAGGTCGCGGGTTTGGGAGGTGCTGCCGAAGAAGCCTTGGCGAGTTGCTGCAGTGCATCTTGTAGATGGTGCGCACTGCAGCCACGGTGCACCGGTGGTGGAGGGAGTGAATGTTTAAGGTGGTATAGGCGAGTGCCAATCAAGCGGGCTGCTTTGTCCTGGATGGTGTCGAGCTTCTTGAGTGTTGTTGGAGCTGCACTCAACAACAACAACAACAACAGAAGCTTGCATTTCTATAGCGCCTTTGACATAGTCAAACATAAGAACATAAAAGAAATAGGAGCAGGAGTTGGCCATTCGGCCCCTCGAGCCCGCTCCACCATTCAATAAGATCATGGCTGATCTTCTACCTCATCTCCACTTTCCTGCACTATCCCCATATCCCTTGATTCCTTTAATATTCAAAAATCTATCGATCTCTGTCTTGAATATACTCAACAACTGAGCCTCCACAGCCCTCTGGGGGGGAGAATTCCAAAGATTCACCACCCTCTGAGTGAAGAAATTTCTCCTCATCTCAATCCTAAATGGCCGACCCCTTATTCTGAGACTGTGACCCCTCGTTCGAGACTCCCCAGCCAGGGGAAACATCCTCCCTGCATCTACCCTGTCAAGCCCTGTAAGAATTTTGTATGTTTCAGTGAGATCACCTCTCATTCTTCTAAACTCTAGAGAAACGTCCCAAGGTGTTTCACAGGAGCGATTATCAGACAAAATTTGACACCGAGCCATATAAGGAGATATTAGGACAGGTGGAGGTAGGTTTTAAGGAGCGTTTTAAAGGAGGAGAGAGAGATAGAGAGACGGAGAGGTTTAGGGAGGGAATTCAGAGCTTAGGGCCCAGGCAGCTGAAGGCACGGCCGCCAATGGTGGAGCGATTAAAATCAGGGATGCCCAAGAGGCCAGAATTGGAGAAGCGCAAAGATCTCGGAGGGTTGCAATGCTGGGGGAGGTTACAGAGATAAGGAGGGGCGCGTGCAGTACTGAGGGAATGCTGCACCATCAGAGGTGCTGTACTTTGGATGGGACATTAAACCAATGTCCTTGCTCAGATGGATGTTAAAGATCTACTCGAAGAAGAGCAGAGAGATCTCCTGGTGTTCTGGCCAACATCCGTGCCTCAAACAACACCACCAAAATGGATGAACTGTTCATTATCCCATTATTGTTTGTGGGATCTTGCTGTGTCCGAATTGGCTGTTGCATTTGCCTACAAAACAGCAGTGACTATACTTCAAATGTAATTTATTGGTTGGCAAGTGCTGAGACTGTAACATTACTTTAATTAAGTCACTTGTAGATTAATACAATATTTGGAGACAATTTACGTATATGCACAGTTTACTTTTTCTTTACTTTCAATGATAAGCAGATATTTCCACAGGCAACATTATGTGGAAAATAGTTTTTTCCAAGATGTCAGCCTTTCCTCAGTGGGTAACACTCTCATCTCTGAGTCAGAAGGTTGTGGGTTTAAGACCCACTCCAGAGACTTGAGCACAAAATCCAGGCTGACACTCCCAGTGCGGTACTGAGGGAGTGCTGCACTGTCTGAGGTGCCGTCTTTCGGATGAGACGTTAAACCGGAGCCCCGCCTGCCCTCTCATGCAGTGGCACTATTTTGAAGAAGAGCAGAGGAGTTCCTCCCCCGGTGTCCCTCAATCAACATCAGTAAAATAAAAAGCAGATTATCCGGTCATTATCACATTGCTGTTTGTGGGAGCTTGCTGTGCGCAAATTGGCTGCCGCGTTTCCCACATTATAACAGCGACTCCACTTCGAAATTATTTCATTGGCTGTAAAACACTTTGAGGTGATGGTGGCAGGTGGGGAGGAGCGGATTTGGGTAGAAGCATTTAGTCATGGTGTGCCGGCCTTTGTGGTGTGGAGCAGGTTTGATGGACCAGCTAGTCTTTTCCTGCCAACCATTTGTATGTTCGTATGAGAGTGTGTTAAGCGTTAGCTACAGTGTTATCGTGCACAATCAGTGGCAGATACACCAATAGCTAAATGAGCACTGGCACACTGAAGGCGGTGTTGGACTTCGTCATCGACATCTGCCCTTGTTGACAGTAGGCTCCCGAGGTATGGAAAATGGTCCACGGTTGCCTGAGGAAGAGAGTGTTTGAAGACCAGGACCTCAAACCCTGCACTAAGCTCATGGTCTATAGAGCAGCAGTGATACCCACCCTGCTGTATGCCTCAGAGACATGGACCATGTACAGCAGGCACCTCAAAGCACTGGAGAGGTACCACCAACGCTGCCTCCGCAAGATCCTGCAAATCCATTGACAACATAGGCGCACCAACGTCAGTGTTCTCACTCAGGCCAACATCCCCAGCATCGAAGTTTTGACCACGCTCGATCAGCTCCGATGGACGGGTCACATTGTCCGCATGCCCGATATGAGGCTCCCGAAG
Source organism: Somniosus microcephalus (assembly GCF_052327205.1). Lineage (NCBI taxonomy): Eukaryota > Metazoa > Chordata > Chondrichthyes > Squaliformes > Somniosidae > Somniosus > Somniosus microcephalus. The sequence continues at coordinate 11,549,556 of NC_140999.1, forward strand.
CAAACGCTCTACTCGGAACTCCGACACGGCAAGAGAGCCCCAGGTGGGCAGAGGAAACGCTTCAAGGACACCCTCAAAGCCTCCTTGGAAAAAGTCCAACATCCCCACCGACACCTGGGAATCCCTGGCCCAAGACCGCACAAAGTGGAAGGGAAGCATCCGGGAAGGCGCCGAACACCTCGAGTCTCTTCGGCGGGAGCAAGCGGAAGCCAAGCGCAAACAACGGAAGGAGCGCACGTCAACCCAAGCACCTCACCCACCCGCCACTTCAACCACCGTCTGCCCTACCTGTGACAGAGACTGTAGGTCCCGCATTGGACTCATCAGTCACCTGAGAACTCATTTTTAATGTGGAAGCAAGTCATCCTCGGTTCCGAGGGACTGCCTAAGAAGAAGAAGAAGAAGAGTCTAAATGAGCATGGCATTCCAAGGGACCAAGACACTTCCCATTCACACTCATGCCTGATCCAAGCATAATATTTAAACAGAAAATCCTGATTCAGGCACAAAACGCTCTCCTAAGGCTGCCCCAATGGCCTGGTCGGGAACAGCATCGTGCTGTGTGGTGCTGAGCCATACAGAACAAGGGAGTTCGAGGTTTGATCCCTGTTTCGTGCTGGGTTTCCTGATCTCTTCTGGAGCAGCATCCTGAATCATAGAAATATAGAAAAATAGGAGCAGGAGTAGGCCATTCGGCCCTTCGAGCCTGCTCCGCCATTCAATATGATCATGGCTGATGCTCTTTCTCAATACCATATTCCCGCTCTCTCCCCATACCCCTTGATGCCTTTTGTGTCTAGAAATCTATCTATCTCCTTCTTAAATATATTCAGTGACTTGGCCTCCACAGCCTTCTGTGGTAGAGAATTCCACAGGTTCACCACCCTCTGAGTGAAGAAATTTCTCCTCATCTCAGTCCTAAATGTCCTACCCCGTATCCTGAGACTGTGACTCCTCGTTCTAGACCCCAGCCAGGGGAAACATCCTCCCTGCATCCAGTCTGTCTAGCCCTGTCAGAATTTTATACGTTTCCATGAGATCCCCTCTCATTCTTCTAAACTCTAGTGAATACAGGCCCAATCGACCCAGTCTCTCCTCATACGACAGTCCTGAGGGAGGTTTAATTAGCCAGAGTGACCATGGGCTGGTGAGGGGTTAAGGCCGGGCAGGGTTCCTGCTCCCGATTGCTCTCCAGTGGGCAGCGAGCAGGTGCGGGGAGGCCTTCTGTCGACTGGGTCAAGGAATGACTGCGATGCCTTCGACTGACAAGTCACTTTGAAGACTGGTCACTTGGGCAAGAGATGCCAGCGCCCATGGAAACATGCCCAGCGGTAGTCTGCTCCTTCCAGAGATGGATGAGGGGAGAAAATGGGGATTTTAAATACAGGCTCTGCCAGTTATCGGTATTATAATAGGCAGCTGCTAGATATCGTCAACTCACGGCCAAATATAACTGGGAGATTTGTTTTATGTTGAATAATATGTTTTTATGTGACTTCAATGTGCTGTCTCTTGGATTTGCTTAGGACACATTGCTGAGTGATTAGCTTGATGGAGTGACAATGGTTTGCAAACTGTCCATTTCTATCCCCCAGTTCACAAAACAATGTAACACTGAGCCAAACATAGTGTTTCCTGACAGATTAGTCACGTGTTAATTTGAATTTCACTCTGTAATCAAGCACCACAGATACAAAAGCAGTGATTCGCTTGGCGGTGGGACAGGGCTTCACGCGACAAATTAGCTCGTAGATGCTCATCGTCCAGCAATAGCTCGTGGATGTCAATGTTGTCTTCTTCAAGCAGATTTTTGGCTGTTCCGCTCATTTGGTCAGCCGTGGCTCAGTGGGCAGCACTCTCACCTCTGAGTCAGAAGGGTTGTGAAGTCAAGTCCCACTCCAGGGACTTGAGCACATAATCATTCCCAGTGCAGTGCTGAGGGAGCGCTGCACTGTCGGAGGTGCCGTCTTTTGGATGGGATGTTAAACCGAGGCCCCGTCCACCCTCTCAAGTGAAGCTAAAAGATCCCATGGCCACTATTTCGATAGAAGAGCAGGGGAGTTCTCCCCGGTGTCCTGGCCAATATTTACGCCTCAACCAACACCTAAAACAGATGATCAGAGTCATTAACACATTGCTGTTTGTGGGAGCTTGCTGTGCACAATTTGGCTGCCGCGTTTCCTACATTACAACAGTGACTATGCTTACAAGGAAAGCCTTTACTGTGAAGTGCGTTGAGATGTCCCGAGGTCGTGAAAGGCACTATATAAATGCAAGTTCTTTCTTTCTGCAGAATCCCGTTTGACGGGGCTGCAGGTTGGAGATTTGGCCGCAGAGCTCAGCGCTCCCGATTCATGACTCTCTTGGTTTTTCCAGTTATTAACTTCGCCCTCTTTGCCTTCCCGGGTTTTTTTTTTGTCTCCTCCTTCCCCTGAAGGCACTGGGCTACGATTCCGCAGGTGTCAGTTGTCCCCTAGTACCTCAATCAAAAGGCTATTCTCCACGAGGTAGCCGACACAATGAGTGCTGCTGAGCTATTCGACCACGGGGACCATCACCGGTGAACCCAATCCTTTCCTCACCCGATATCCACAAGTACAGACTTTCCAGCAGGGGCCGCTGAATATCAACTGGGAGTGCGAATCATGTCCGCTTGATTCTGCCGCTGCCGGCCCACTCTCTGGAACTCCCTCGCTAAACAACTTCACCTCTCCACTTCTCTCTGCACCTGCTCAAGAGCCAGCTTTTCAACCAAGCTTTCCCTTGACCTTTTTCTATTTTAAAGCGCCTTGTATAAATACAAGTTGTTATCTTGGTGGAGGCAACAAAGCAACAACTTGCATTTATATAGCGCCTTTAATGTGGTAAACCGTCCCACGGCGCTGCACAGGAGCGTAACTCAGACAAATATTGACACCGAGCACTAGAAGGAGGCATTAGGACTGGTGACCGAAAAGCTTTGGCGAAAGAGGTAGGTTTTAAGCAGCGTCTTAAAGGAGGGGAGAGAGGTGGAGAGGTTTGGAAAGGGATTTCCAGAGCTTATGGCCGAGGCAGCTGAAGGCACGGCCGGCAATGGTGGAGCGAAGGAGGTGGGGGGCTGCACACAAGAGGCCAGAGTTGGAGGAGCGCAGAGATCTCGGGGGGCGTTGTAGGGCTGGAGGAGGTTACAGAGAGAGGGAGGGGTCCGAGGCCATGGAGGGATTTGAACATGAGGATGTGAATTTTAAAATCAAGGCGTTGGTGCACCAGGAGGCAATGTAAGGCAGCGAGCACAGGCAGAGGAACTGAAGCAGAATGTAATGTACAGGTGCAAATTCAGCGCAAAAAAAAATCCAACACTAGCGCGGATGCTTTGAGGTTCTTCACAGCACATATTTTGCTGACCTCTACATTTGTTTTAGATTCCTCGGCCTGTTTAACTGGAGCTGGAACCTGTCCGTAGTCTTCACTTGAAGACAGGTGTGAAGAATTAATTTAGCACATCTGAATTCATTTAACACACTCCACCGACAGAAAAGATGCCCAACTGCCCGAGCCTGCTGTAACTTTTGAACCGAAACCTTGTTTGAAAGGGAAGCAAAGGCCAACGAGAATATTCTGTGTTCAAAGCGCCTCCCCACTACATATAATTAAATATATATATATAAAAAGTTCACGCACGGGAAACCCGGCCAATGCTGTGTTTTTCCAGGGCTCATGATCCAGACCCGGCTGCATTCAATGGAGTGGCTCAGTGAAATCAAGGACTAATCGAGAAACTTGAGCACAAAATCTAGGCTGACACTCCAGTGCACTACTGAGGGAGGGCTGCACTGTCGGAGGTGCCGTCTTTCGGATGAGACGTTAAACCATCTGCCCTCTCAAGTGGACATAAAAGATCCCATGGCCACTATTTCGAAGTGTCCTGGGGCCAATATTTACCCTTCAACTAACATCACTGAAAGAGATGATCGGGTCGTTATCACATTGTTGTGTGTGGGAGCTTGCTGTGGGCAAATTGGCTTCAAAAAGTACTTCATGGCTGTCAATCGCTTTGGGGTGTCATGAAGTTCTGAAAGGCGCTACAGAAATGCAAGTCTTTCTTTTTTTTCTTGTCATTTATCTCATTGATGATCGAGGGTCCTTGCTGTGTGAAAAATTGGTTTCCGTGTTTGCCTGCATTACAACAGTGACCACACTTCAAAAGTAATTCTGTTGGCTGTAAAGTGCTTTGGGACATCCTGAAGGCGCTATAGAAATGCAAGTTCTTTCTTTATTCAGAGAAGAGCAGGGAGTTGAATTGACCGACGTTCTTCCCTAAGTCAACAAAGCTTACTAAGTTATCAACTCATTGTTGCTCGTGGAATCTTGCTGAGCGCAAAATGGCTGCCATGTCTGCCCACATAATGGTCATTCCTTTCTGGGAGATGGGATAGGGTGTTATCTAAATGCAAGACTTTCTTTTTTTTTCAAAGTGCTGACTGATGCCAAAACAAATACAAGCACGAAGAAGGAAACAGTGATGGGAATAGACAACTCATTCCTCAGAGCAGGCCTCCGAGCTGTGAAATACACTTACTTCGCAAATACCTCCTGATTCCTTATCCTTTCATTTGTTCCCATATCTACCTTCCTTGCCTTTTGCCGTTCTGCGCTTTGATAATAAAATGAAATCAAGTGCGGATCAATAAATTAAAAAAAGCGTTGCAAATTCAACAAACCTCACTCATATTCTGCAGTAAAGTGAGAAATTCTACTTGATAATTATCATCATTTGTTCGACAGGAAATAGATAGCTTACTGATGTTGTGTGGTAGAAAGGTCTTTGTTTTTAAAGCTGGAAAGGATGTTCGTATTAAAAACGGCTACATGCTATGTTTAGGGTAGTTGTGAGAATCTCCTAGATGCTTCCCAGATGTGACTGGAGATGCTTGAATGTGGTGAGTCAGGTTTTCAAGGGAGGGAGGGCAGGAAATCTTTGGGTCTGTTGGGCACCACACAGAAAGACCTGTCTGTAATGATTGAGGTTCGTTCTGGGAAGAGGCAGAATCACCCCCAATAGCTTAGTGGGTGCAGTGTGATATAATACTGAGCCACGCTGGCTAGATGGCCCTAGGTTCAATACCCAGTCTGTACCTGTACTCACCGTCTAATCTCACTAATCTCGTCTAGTCTCGTCTAGGTTACTTGGATAAGATGCCAATGAGTGGCCAGTGCCTGCGGTCTATACCGCCTAGAAGGGCAAGGGCAGCAGGCGCGGGGGAACACCACCACCTCCAAGTTCCCCTCCAAGTCACACACCATCCTGACTTGGGAATATATCGCCGTTCCTTCATCGTCGCTGGGTCAAAATCCTGCAACTCCCTCCCTAACAGCACTGTGGGAGTACCTCCGCTACACAGACTGCAATGGTTCAAGAAGGCGGCTCACCACCACCTTCTCAAGGGCAATTGGGGAATGGGCAATAAATGCTGGCCTTGCCAGTGATGCCCACATCCCATAAACAAATTTTAAAAAACTGCAACCCCCAACATGAGCTGCCCCATGAGGGAAGGAAACTGGGACGGGGAAAACTTTCTGATAGCAAAATACTGCAGATGTTGGAAATCCGAAATAACAACAGAAAATGCTGGAAAAACTCAGCAGGTCAGGCAACATCCGTGGAGAGAAATTTGAGTTGACGTTTCGGGTCGAACCCTTCTTCAAAAAGGGTTCGACCCGAAACGTCAACTCAAATTTCTCTCCACGGATGTTGCCTGACCTGTTGAGTTTTTCCAGCATTTTCTGTTGTTATTTGGGGAAAACTTTCTGATTTATAGAAAGAAAGACTTGCATTTCTATAGCGCCTTTTCACAACTTCAGGACATCCCAATGCACTTTACAGCCAATGAAGTACTTTTGAAGTGCAGTCACTGTTACAATGTAGAATGCAGCAGCTAAACTGTGCACAGCAAGCTCCCACAAGTAGCAATGTGATAATCTGTTTTTTAGTGACATTGGTTGAGGACTAAATATTAACCAGGACACCGGGGATAACTACCCTCGTCTTCCTCGTAACAGCGCTGTGGAATCTTTTACACCCACCAGGCGGGACATACGGGGCCTCGGTTTAACATCTCATCTGAAAGACGCCACCTCCGACAGCGTCGGCCTGGATTATGTGCTCAAGTCCCTGGAGTGGGGCTTTGAACCCACAACCTCCTGACTCGGACTGGGCGAGTGAGCTGCAGCGGACACCTAAGTTGCAAACTTTGAGCATTTCCCTGGTACATCAGCGGGAGCGGCTTTAGGGTGACTGTGACTTTAAAGATTTTGGTGGCCCCCCTTGCTCCTCTCCTACCCCTCCCTCCTCCGCCCCCCCTCTTCCCCCAGTGGGGGCCCAGCTCCACTGCTGGGAGAAGCAAGGCTTCTACAAATAGCCCGAAGAGAGAGGGCAGGGAAGGTTTGCTTTTTCAGCTGTTGTCGTTGCTCAGTTCAGTGGAATCATCTCCACCTGTCTTTACTTTAGCAGTCAGACAGATAGCACGCTGCCGAGGCATGCTCGGATTTATCATCCGTGGGAACATTTAGAGCCCTGTTTCCAGTCACAAGGCTGCTTTGATACCTCCTCCCCGTAGAAATTGTTAGCATTTCTCTCTTTGACGTATTATAAAAAGAATTCGGGGGGCAGTGGGGTGGGGACGACTCAAATAGTCTCATTGACCTTGCAAATTGACATCAGTGACAAATGTCACAAACCTGGAAACTATGATTCATATCGCACCAAATGCCTCTAACGCTCCACATGTTCCAAATTAAGTTCTTTCATTTTCAAAGGTGGGGACTGGGGGTCAGGAATTCTTTGCTTCAGTGAAGCAATATGTCTTGTGTGACTTGTGCTACCCATTACAGTGTCTTCTGTATTTTCCCCTCCTACGCTTAGCCCTTACTTACCCTTCCTCCCAAAACAGCTGCTCACCTCCAGGTGTCCTTTCTTCCTTCTAGGAGGCCGTCGGAACCTCCATGACTTTGAACAGCAACAAGGGGGGGCGGAGGGGGCGGCGGGGGGAAGCAAACAGACCTGCACATACATCGATGGGCGAGACAGTCATAGCAAAAGAAAAGAAAGAACTTCCATTCCTATAGTGCCTTTCACGACCAGCCAAGTACTTTTCTGAAGTGTAGTCACTTGTTGTAATGTAAGGAACGCGGCAGCCAAATCTGCGCACAGCAAGCTCCCATAAACAGCAATGTGATAATGACCAGATAATCTGCTTTAGTGATTTTTTTTGGTTGAGGGATAAATATTGGCCCAGGACATTGGGGAGAACTCCGCCTTGCTCTTCTTCGAAACAGTGCCGTGGGATCTTTCACATACATCTGAAAGGGCCGACCTCAGATTCGCGTCTCATCCGTAAGACGGCACACTCCGACAGTGCAGCGCTCCCTCAGTATTGGCACGGGGTGTGCCAGCCTAGATTTTGTGCTCAAGTCCCTGGAGTGGGACTTGAACCTATGACCTTTTGACTCAGAAGTGAGAGTGCTACCCACTGAGGCACGGCTGACACTCAGTAACCCTCCCCTCCCTTCCCCTCCCCTCCCCCGCCGCACTATCCAGGAAGCTGTGCTGAATCTCAGTGGTAAACAAACTTCTGTTCTAACCTGGCTACCACCCACTCTCGCCAAAACAGAAAAAATATTCCCAATGGCCTGCTTGCATTTCCAATCACTCAGAGGGTTGTGAATCTTTGGAATTCTCTACCCCAGAGGGCTGTGGCTGCTCAGTCATAGAGCGGGTATGGAGGGGGGACTGCCGTGAAAATGGCAGAATTTGGGGGCGGGTGCCCAACCCGCCTCCGTGCCATCTTGCCAGGAGGCGGGTAGCCGTCACGCGCCGGGTCCCGTCTCCTTGGAGGCAGGAAGGGATTAAAGCCTATTAACTGCCTGTTTAACAGGTAGTTAACAGGCAGAAAATAGGATTATCCCCTTTTTGCCCTCAAGTGCGGGCATCCCGAAGGCTCCAAAACCCGCCAGCTCAGCGAGGCGAGTACTGGGTCTGCGGGGGTCGGTGGGGCGGGGGGGTGCAAAAGTGTGGTGTGAAGGTAAGTGATGGGTGTAAGAGTGTAGAGGTGAGTATCTGAGGTAAGTGCAAAGTGTTTTTAAAAGTGTACTTACCTTTGTTTCTTCCTGCAGGCTTCAGTCGGTTTCTCTGCGGAGAGTCTCGCACCCTCTGTGTTGCAGATGAGAGATGGCCGTTGCATTCTCAAATGCAACAAACATCTCATTTCTGTAAAAGAAAGAAGTTTGCTGAGGTCTTGTATTCAAGACCTCATCAAACTGCAGAGATTGTCAGTGTTTGACACTTCACAGAGCTGTCAAACGATGACAATTCATCTGTCAAAATTTTTGACAGATGAAACGTCATACGTTGACATTCTCTGTACCGGCTTTCCCTTCATTGGCCTGGGTAGACTTAACAAGGCCAATCAAGGGAACATAGCGTGGGTTAGCCACAAATCGATGGAGGTGGGACATCAATCCGCCAAGCAGCAGTCCCGCCTCCATAGAGTCATAACGACACAGAAAGAAGCCCTTTGGCCCATCGAGTCCGTGCCGGCTCTCTGTAGAACAATCCAGTCAGTCCCATTCCCTCACTCTATCCCAGTAGCCCTGCAAGTTTATTTCCCTCAAGTGCCTATCCCGTCACCCCTTGAAAACATTGAGTGTCTCCGCTTCCACCACTTCCGTCGGCAGCAAGTTCCAGGTCCTCACCACTCGCTGCGTAAAAAAGTTTTTCCTCACATCCCCCCTGTATCTCTTGCCCAAAACCTTAAATCTGTGTCGTTGAGTATATGCAAGGCTGAGATCGATAGATTTTTGGACTTGAGGGGAATCAAGGGGTATGGGGATCGGGCAGAAAAGTGGAGTTGAGGTCGAAGATCAGCCATGATCTTATTGAATGGCGGAGCAGGCTCGAGGGGCCGTACGGCCTACTCCTGCTCCTAATTCTCATGTTCTTATTCCTAAACCCCCACCCACTGCCTCACAATCATGAAACCTCTTGAAAATATTCAGAATAAACAAAACAGAGGAAAATTGAAAACGCAGGGAAACACACAGGAAGTCTGTCAGCACCTGGAAAGGGAGAAGACAAGTTAATGTTTTGGATACAGATCCTTTCTTGGCGGTGGAAGCTGGGAGAAAAAGCAAGGCCTTTATATAGAACTCAACAGAATGGCGGGGGAGGGGAGGAAGAACACAATAGGAATGCTGCCTCCTGTCACAGAGAGGCAAAATGTTTATCTATAATCGTCCCGCTGTAGATCTTTGCATGCTGGCTGTGGACATCAGGCGGTCAGTCCCACGATTTCCCATCCAGTAATTGGCAGCTCCGGTTGGACGTATCCCTGGAGATTTCCTCACATCACCTCCCACCTCCAACCATCCCACCCAGTCGAATAGCCATTCCCCCCCCCCATCGCTGATATTTGTATAAATAATAAACAAAAGGGTTCAAAGAAAATGAAAAAAAAAATACGCACAATTTTTTTTTAACACCGCTGTGATTTTTTTTTCTCCGGAGTTTAATTCCCGAAGACAATCCTGGAGAGTTGGCAATGTAATAGAGCCACCTGGTGGACCACTGATGTATATAATAATAAAGCCATATGCAGTACAGTTCTTACCGGAAGCCATGTTGTGCTGTTGTATATATATGCTGCGTCTCAAGATATCACAGAATTGGCGATGAGGATGCGATTGTGGATTCCCTAGCTGAAATTTTTGTTGGAGGATAATCCTGCCAACCAACGGGGGGGCTGTTAGAGGTTCTTCATTTTGCAGAAAAACTTAAAAATCCAAGGTAAATTTCGAGCACACGTGGCTGAACTGTCGACGTTGCCAGAGTCCAGATGGCCGCGCCTATGGGAATAATAGGGTGCTTGGGTGAGCTCCATCGTGACCGAGAGACTTTCGGAGCGTATGTGGAGCGGCTAGAAATGTTTTTCACCGCGAATAGTATCATCAAAGTCCCTGATGATGTAAACTGTAACCAGCTGGTTTTAGAAATGAAACGGGTTTTTTTTTTGACTGAAGCAGGCCCCGAGGTGTATGAAACACTGAAAAATTTGCTTGTTCCCGCCAAGCCGAAGAAATTGGTTGGGATCACTGAAGCTGGATTGGAATAAGATTTTTCGTGTGGAAGCGAAATTTGCATCGAAAGATGAAGCAGTATCCGAAGGTGTTCAGCGAAACGGGCAGTCCGATCCAAGACTTCAAGGCGAGTGTCAGAGTGCAGAAGGACGCAAGACCAGTTTACTGCAAGCCACGTCCCATACCATACACACTCAAGGAGAAGGTTGAGCAAGAACTCAAAAGACTAGAAACTGAGAACATTATCTCTAAGGTAGATCTGAGTAATTGGGCTACACCCATTGTTGTTGTACCTGAGTCAGATGGTAAGGTAAGGTTGTGTGGTGATTGTAAGGTAACCACAAACCAGGTTCTAGAGTGTAATCTACCCAATACATTACCAAATGTAGAAGATTTGTTCACAACGCTGACAGGTGACCATTCGAAGTTAGATCTAACAAACGCCTACCTACAACTTGAGTTGGATGAAGAGTCCAAGTCATGCTTGACTATAAACACTCACCAAGGCCTATATCAGTTCAATAGGTGACCATTTGGAGTGTCTTCTGCCCCCGACATATTCCAGGGGGCGATGAACCAAATTTTGCAAGGGATTGAAGGGGTTGTGTGTTATTTGGATGACATATTCATTTCAGCGCCGAACAGACAAATCCATGATGAGTTGTTGAATGAAGTGCTCAAACGGCTAGAGAAGCACAGAGTATGAGTGACAGCTCACAAGTGTGAGTTGTTTCAAAACTCAGTGGAGTACTTAGGGCACAGAGTAGACAAAGATGGTTTTACATCCAACCAAGGGAAAGCTGGATGCAATCAGAAATGCACCCACTCCCAAGAATGTCTCTCAACTTCGATCATTTTTGGGTCTTTTGAATTATTACGGAAAGTTCCTCCCAAACTTGGCTACATTGTTACATCCACTGAATCAGCTGTTGAGAAAACAGGTCCCTTGGAAGTGGTCAAAAGAATGCGACACAGCATTCAAAGAGTGTAAAAACCAGTTAGTAGAGAGTACCATGTCAGTTCACTATGATGTATCCAAGGAGATCAAGCTAGCGTGTGACGCTTCTCCGTACCGAGTTGGGGCAGTGATCTCTCATGTACTAGATAGTGGGGAGGAGAGACCAATTGCTTTTGCTTCACGCACTCTCAGTGCCAGTGAGCGGAGTTATGCGCAGATCGAAAGGGAAGCTTCGTCATTGATTTTTGGGGTCAAGAAGTTTCACAAATACTTGTTTGGTCATAAGTTTACCATAGTTACTGACCATAAGCCCCTGACAGCAATCCTCCATCCAAAGTCCCGAGTTCCAACCTTAGCTGGAGCCCGAATGCAGAGACGGGCTTTGATTTTGTCAGCGTATACGTATGACATTGAGTACAGACGATCAGCTGATCACAGTAATGCTGATGCTATGTCCAGGTTACCATCCCCATCACAAGTTACACCCAATAGAAGTGTTCTATTTTTCATACATTGATGAGCTGTCAGTCACAGCTGAAGAGATTGGTAGGGCAACCAAACATGACCCAATTATGTCAAAGGTGTATGATTACATAGCAAATGGATGGCCAAACCATTTATTAGAGGAAGATATCCATCCATACTTCATTCATAGGAATGAATTGTCAGTGGATAAAGATTGTATCATGTGGGGAGCAAGAGTGGTTATCCCAAATAGGTTCAGGTCTAAATTGTTAGGAGATCTTCATGACCAACACCTGGGAGTGTGCTTGACCAAGAGCTTTGCACGCAGTTACTTATGGTGGCCAGGTTTAGATAAAGAGATAGAGTACATAGTCAGTCAGTGTACAGCATGTCAATCGGTGAGCAAGAAACCACCATCAGTGCCATTACAAACATGGAAATGGCCTCCCAGACTGTGGCAAAGGTTACATGTAGATTTTGCTGAGCTAGAAGGACAGCAATTGTTCATAGCGATAGTCACTTGAAGTGGGTAGAGGTGTTTCCGATGCGGATAATAACAACAAGCAAAACACTAGACAATTAACAAAGTTTGTTTTCTTCATACGGCCCCCCAGAAGAAATTGTGTCTGATAATGTGCCGCAATTTTGTTCAGAAGAGTTCACACAGTTCATGAGCAGAAATGGTGTGAAACATACCAAAGTTCCACCGTACCACCCTGCTTCAAATGGTGCAGCAGAGCGCACAGTACAAATTGTCAAACGTGCCCTCGTCAAGCAAATGTTGGATCCAAATCCAAAGAAACGTCAGTTGTTGTTGGACCACAAACTGGCAAATTTTCTGATCACCTATCGGAATACTCCTCATACCACTACTGGTAGAAAACAAGCAGAGTTGTTTCTCAAACAACAGCCACGAACCAGGTTCTCGTTGTTAAAGTCAAACTTGGCACAGTTCGTAGAAGAGAAACAATCAAGGCAGAGTTAGAGGGAGAAGTGTGAAGTTGAACCAGAAGGTTAGAGTGAAGAACCATCACCATAAATGGTTAAAGTGGTTACCAGGAAGAGTAGTGAAGATATGCGGCCCTCGCACATATTTGGTCGAGATGTTTGATCATGGAAAGGTTAGGTTTGTTCACATTGATCATATTTTACCTACAGATGTGGTTGGTGTTGAAAGCTGGGGTGATCCAATTTATTCTGATGAGTCAGATAGCCTTGTTACAAGTAGAGTACCTGTAGCAAATCCTACATCAGACGTACCAGAAACAAGTCCAAGACAAAGTCAGGATTTAAGTCTGAGCCCGAGTCAGGCAGACAAACAGTCTGAAAGTGTAGAGAGTCCAAATGTAGATCAAGGTCAGCCCTTGGAGAAAAATTCACCGCAGGCTCAGCCTAAAATGAGTCAAAGTTCTTCAACAAGATCTGAAAGTTCTGTTCAAGAAAGAAGGTATCCTCTTCGAAACAGAAAACCAGTGGTTAAGTTTAATCTGTAAATATGGAAAATAAATTCATATCTTTTGTTTGTGTTACAGAATTCTAGAGTAGAATTTGGAAACATAAAATGGGTTCCATTTGAGAAATGTATAACAAGAGTTGCGTATACCAAGCAAGTCATGTACAATGATTATTTGCGATGATTAACTTTATCAATAAGGAGGGAGAAGTGTAATAGAGCCATCTGTTGGACTACTGATGTATATAATAATAAAGCCATGTGCAGTACAGTTCTTACCGGAAGCCATGTTGTGCTGTTGTATACATATGCTGTGTCTCAAGATATCACAGGCAACAACGTTCCCCCTGAGCTGCGTGGGCACACAGCCACGAATCAATCGGGAGGTCCCGCGCAGGCCGCTCACCAGTTGTTCCGCTGGAAAAGATACCCGCGCAACAAATTTAAAGGAACCGCGCACCAAAAATAAAAATTAGAGGGAACATTGGTTGGCAACCCTATTTTTTATTCGTTCCTGGGATGTGGGTGTCACTGGCAAGGCCAGCATTTATTGCCCATCCCTAATTGCCCTTGAGAAGGTGGTGCTGCCTTCTTGAACCGCTGCAGTCCGTGTGGTGAAGGTGCTCCCACAGTGCTGTTAGGGAGGGAGTTCCAGGATTTTGACCCAAGGACGATGAAGGAATGGTTAATATACTTCCAAGTCAGGAAGGTGTGTGACTTGGAGGGGAACTTGCAGGTGATGGTGTTCCCAAATGCTTGCTGCCCTTGTCCTTCTAGGTGGTAGAGGTCGCGGGTTTGGGAGGTGCTGCCAAAGAAGCCTTGGCGAGTTGCTGCAGTGCATCTTGTAGATGGTACACACTGCAGCCACGGTATGTTGGTGGTGGAGGGAGTGAATGTTTAAGGTGGTGGATGGGGTGCCAATCAAGCAGGCTGCTTTGTCCTGAATGGTGTCAAGCTTCATGTGTGTTGTTGGAGCTGCACTCATCCAGGCAAGTGGAGAGTATCCCATCACACTCCTGACTTGTGCCTTGCAGATGGTGGAAAGGCTTTGAGGAGTAAGGAGGTGAGACACAGAATACCCAGAATACCCAGCCTCTGACCTGCTCCTGTAGCCACAGTATTTAAGTGGCTGGTCCAGTTAAGTTTCTGGTCAATGGTGACCCCCAGGATATTGATGGTGGGGAATTCGGCGATGGTAATGCCATTGAATGTCAATTGTGAAAGAGTAATTGTGAGATGGTGGGGTGGGGAGTGGGAACTGAAGCCATGGTCAAAAAGGTAGGCTGTGAGGAGGCCTTTGAAAATGGGAGGGGGGAGAGATGTAGTCGAGAATTCAAGAGGCATGGTGGCTGAAGGGGATATAGCCACACAACGTGCTTTCAGTGGCTACATAGGGCCGAGCATGATACACGTCAGAAAGTATTCCCGTTCCGGCCAACGTCTTTGACTCTTTAACTGTGTAGGTTTGTGGGGTTGACATTGTTGAAAATTAAATTCCAGGGTGGAGGGGAGGAGGGTTGATATAAGGGGTGGAGAACCATCTAAAACATTCGGGGGAATCTGCGTCCTTGGTGTTGGCCTGCTTCTTTTCCGGCCTGGCAGACCCACCTTTGTTTTGCCAGCGTTTTCTATTTTAATCCCAGCCCTGATTTGCAGGCTTTCGAAGTTTTCAATTTCTACCACATCCCAGTCTTTTTCCCTGGCTGTGCCTCTCACTACCTTAGCTACTCGCATGTTCTTTGTCCCTCCAATGTCTTCACTTTCTCTAATGATGTAAAGATCACCTCAGGCATCCAACCATCTCCTGTATTTCTTTTAAGCGTGTTACAGCTTGTTGGCTGCATGTAGCGACTCCACAATACCCGGCCACAATGGAGATGATTGGATAACTCCCCCCGTCAATCACTGCTGTAAGTGACTGGGATTGATTTGCCGCACGTATCCTCCGCTCACTGCATTTCGCTGGCAAAATCACCTTGCTTTTATCGGGAGACTTTGCTGTAGTTTCAGTCATGAGTTCTGTTTGCTGTAGTTCATAGAGACTCATTTTAAATAGACTCTGTAGACTGTTTGCTGTAGTGCACTATTTAGACAGACTCTGTTCGCTAAGTGAATAGACTTTGCTGTAAAATAGACTGCTTGCTCTGAGTCCTGCCTTAGGTCCCGCCCCACCTCCAGCTCATTGTTCTACCGATACTTCCTCTCTGAGCTTGTTTGTTTGTTTGTTTCTTTTCCCTTCCAGATCCCCTTTTTCTGATACTTTTAAACATTTACAACAACTTGCATTTAGAAGGAAGAAAGAACTTACTTTTATGTAGCACCATTGACATCCTCAGGATGTCTCAAAAGGGCTCACAGCTAACAAAGTACTTTTTAAAGTCTAGTCACTTACTGCAATTATGTAGGGCCCTGGTGAGACCACACCTGAAGTATTGTGTACAGTTTTGGTCTCCTTACCTAAGGTTGGATATACTTGCCATAGAGGGAGTGCAACGAAGGTTCACCAGATTTATTCCTGGGGTGGGGGGATTCTCATGAGAAGAGATTGAGTAGACTCGGCCTATAATCTCTAGAGTTTAGAAGAATGAGAGGTGATCTCATTGAAACATACACAATTCTTACAGGATTTGACAGGGTAGATGCAGGGAGGATGTTTCCCCTGGCTGGGAACCAGTGGTCACAGTCTCAGAATAAGGGATCGGCCATTTAGGACTGAGATGAGGAGAAGTTTCTTCACTCAGAGGGTGGTGAATCTTTGGAAAGCTCCACCCCAGAGGGCTGTGGAGGCTCAGTCGTTGAGCATATTCAAAACAGAAGTTGATAGATTTTTGGATATTAAGGGAATCAGGATATGGGGATAGTGCATGAAAATGGAGTTGAGGTAGAAGGTCAGCTATGATCTTATTGGATGGTGGAGCAGGCTCGAGGGGCTGAATGGCCTACTCCTGCTCCTATTTCTTATGTTCTTATGTAATGTAGGGAAGCGCCGTAGCCAATTTGCGCACAGCAAGGTTCCACAAACAGCAGGGAGAAAAATGACCAGACCCTTTATTTGTTGGTGGTGTTGGTTGAGGGATAAATGCTGCCCAAGGCCACCAGGAGAACTCCCCAACTCTTCTGACACCAGGAGAACTCCCCAACTCTTCTGACACCAGGAGAACTCCCCAACTCTTCTGACACCAGAAAACTCCCCAACTCTTCTGACACCAGGAGAACTCCCCAACTCTTCTGACACCAGGAGAACTCCCCAACTCTTCTGACACCAGGAGAACTCCCCAACTCTTCTGACACCAGAAGAACTCCCCAACTCTTCTGACACCAGAAGAACTCCCCAACTCTTCTGACACCAGAAGAACTCCCCAACTCTTCTGACACCAGAAGAACTCCCCAACTCTTCTGACACCAGAAGAACTCCCCAACTCTTCTGACACCAGGAGAACTCCCCAACTCTTCTGACACCAGGAGAACTCCCCAACTCTTCTGACACCAGAAGAACTCCCCAACTCTTCTGACACCAGGAGAACTCCCCAACTCTTCTGACACCAGGAGAACTCCCCAACTCTTCTGACACCAGAAGAACTCCCCAACTCTTCTGACACCAGAAGAACTCCCCAACTCTTCTGACACCAGAAGAACTCCCCAACTCTTCTGACACCAGAAGAACTCCCCAACTCTTCTGACACCAGGAGAACTCCCCAACTCTTCTGACACCAGGAGAACTCCCCAACTCTTCTGACACCAGAAGAACTCCCCAACTCTTCTGACACCAGGAGAACTCCCCAACTCTTCTGACACCAGGAGAACTCCCCAACTCTTCTGACACCAGAAGAACTCCCCAACTCTTCTGACACCAGGAGAACTCCCCAACTCTTCTGACACCAGGAGAACTCCCCAACTCTTCTGACACCAGAAGAGCTCCCCAACTCTTCTGACACCAGAAGAACTCCCCAACTCTTCTGACACCAGGAGAACTCCCCAACTCTTCTGACACCAGAAGAACTCCCCATCTCTTCTGACACCAGGAGAACTCCCCAACTCTTCTGACACCAGAAGAACTCCCCAACTCTTCTGACACCAGAAGAACTCCCCAACTCTTCTGACACCAGGAGAACCCCTCTGCTCTCCTTCAAATACAGCCATGGGATCTTTTATGTCCACCTCATAGGGGAGCTGTCCTCAGTTTAGCATCTCATCCGAAAAGATGGTAACTCTGACAGTGTAGCATTGCCTCGGTAATTCCCCTGAAGTGTCAGCCTGGATTAAGGAGAGTCCTAAAGGAGAAGAGGGGTGTGGAGAGGCAGAAGGGATTAAGGAGGGAATTCCAGAGTGAGTAGCCTAGATGGCAGAAGGCACGACCACCAATGGTACGGAAAAGTGGGGGCAGGCGAGTTGCAAAATAGGTCACAGTTGCAGGAATGGAGAGTTGTTGGTGGGGGATTGTAGGGCTGGAGGAGGTTACAGAGATAAGGAGGGGCAAGGTCATGAAGGGATTTGAATACGAGGGTGGGAATTTTAAATTGGAGGCCTTGCTGGACCAGACGCCAATGTGGATCAACATAGAGCACAAGAGTGATGAGTTAACAGGACTTAGTAGATAGGATATGGCAGCAGAGTTTTAGATGAGGTGAAGTTTATGGAGGGTTAGAGATCGGAACCCACCCAGGAGAGCATTGGAATTGTCGAGTCTGGAGGTGACAAAGACATGGATGAGGGTTTTATCAGCAGATGAGCTGAGGCAGGGGCAGGGTCGGACGATGCTACGGAAGTGGAAGTAGCGATTGAGAGAATATGAGGTTGTAAGCTCAGCTCAGCCTTGAATAGGATGCCGAGGTTATAAACAGTTTGGTTTCTGCCTGAGACAGTGGCTGGGGTGGGGGTGGAGTGGGGGGATGTTGGAATTGGTGGAATAGGGTGCGGAGTTTGTGGGGGGGTGGTGTTGGGGGGTGGCTAAAGTCAATGGCTTCAGTCTTCCCAACGTTTGACCGGAAGAAATTGCTGCTCCACCAAGTCTAGATGTCGGACAAGCAGTCTGCTGGCACAGGGGCAGTGGAAAGGTCAAGACAAGCATTTTCTGTTGTTGGTGGAAAGGTAGAGCTGGGTGCTGGGGGCAGAGATGGGGGATGTTACAGAGGTGGAAGTAGGCCTTACTTGTGATGGAGAAGATATGGGGTCAGAATCACAGTTTTGCTTTGAATCAGACGCTCAAGTTGCAAACAGTCTGGTTCGCCCTGAGAATGGAATCTGGTGGCAAGGGATTGTTTCCCTTTCATTTTCCAGTTCTGAAGAAGGACCCAGCTTGAATTGTCCATCCTCTCCACCAATGCTCCAGGGGTCCCGTGCAGCCGGTGAACCTCATGCGCGGACTTTTGAATGGGCTTGTTAAAGAGGCTGCGCGACCCCAAAATATTACGGGGAACATCGCTCTCCACGGATGCTGACTAACGTTGGGTGCGCTTGCAGCGCTTTCTTTGTTTATTGCAGAAGATAAACCGGAAGGCATCAGTGTTCCCCTGAGGACTATTTAGCATAGCCCAGAAATGACTGTTGAATATTAAAAGGTGAATGGTTAATGCATTAGCATGACTTCCCCCTGTCGTATTTTAACAGGGGTGTTAATCAGTTTAAAATAAACAGGGTAACACCTGCATTAGAGTTATGGCCAGTGGATTGTTAAATGATTGTCTGATAATTAGCCGTCTCCTATTCTCACAAGAGAATGTTTCCACTTGTGGGGAAGAGCATAACTAGAGGCCATCAACATAAGATAGTCACCAAGAAATCCAATAGGGAATTCAGAAGAAACTTCTTTACCCAAAGAGGGGTGAGAATGTGGAACTCGCTACCACAGGGAGTGGCTGAAGCGAATAGTATAGATGCATTTAAGGGGAGGCTAGACAAGCATATGAGGGAGAAGGGAATAGAGGGTTATGCTGATAGAGTTAGATGAGGAAAGATGGGAGGAGGCTCGAGTGGAGCATAAACGCCAGCATGGACTGGTTGGGCCGAATGGCCTGTTTCTGTACCATATATCCTATGTAATGCTATGAAATATTGTTACCAATACATAATAAGTGGAAAAAAAATCACACTTTGATGCACCATATTCTTCTTAATTCATAAAAGAAAA
The DNA here is from genome assembly GCF_052327205.1 of Somniosus microcephalus. Lineage (NCBI taxonomy): Eukaryota > Metazoa > Chordata > Chondrichthyes > Squaliformes > Somniosidae > Somniosus > Somniosus microcephalus. Next base: position 11,568,669 of record NC_140999.1, read on the forward strand.
ACATAGAAACATAGAAACTAGGAGCAGGCTATTTGGCCCTTCGAGCCTGCTCCGCCATTCAACGAGATCATGGCTGATCATCCAAACCCTAGCACCCGGTCCCTACACCGACAGTCATCCCACCCAAGCCCTATCCCCGTAACCCCACATATTTAATCCCCCCTAACACTAAGGGCCAATTTTTATCATGGCCAATCAACCTAACCCGCACATCTTTGGACTGTGGGAGGATCCGGAGCACCCGGAGGAAACCCACGCAAACACGGGGAGAATGTGCAAACTCCACACAGACAGTCACCCGAGGCCGGATTTGAACCCGGGTCCCTGGCGCTGTGAGGCAACAGTGCTAACCACTATGCCACCGAAAAGAAGGAATTACATTCACATCATTTCATATCCCCAAGACGTCCCAGCTAATTAATTACTTTTTGAAGTGTAGTCACTGCTGTTATTTAGGCAAAAGCAACAGCCAATTTGTACACAGCAAGATCCCATAAACAACAAATGAGGTAAATGGCCAGCCAATCTTTTTTTTATTCATTCATGGGAAGTGGGCATTGCTGGCAAGGCCAGCATTTACTGCCCATCCCTACTTGCCCTGGAGAAGGTGGCGGTGAACTGCCTTCTTGAACCGCTGCAGTCCGTGCGGTGAAGGTGCTCCCACAGCGCTATTAGGGAGGGAGTTCCAGGATTTTGACCCAGCGACGATGAAGGAACGGCCGATATATTTCCAAGTCAGGATGGTGTGTGACTTGGAGGGGAACTTGCAGGTGGTGGTGTTCCCCTGCGCCTGCTGCCCTTGTCCTTCTAGGTGGTAGAGGTCGCAGGTTTGGGAGTTGCTGCCCAAGAAGCCATGGCGAGTTGCTGCAGTGCATCTTGTAGATGGTAATTAGTGACTTAGTGACAGGTACTGGGTCTTAGTGACGTTGGTAGATGGGGTAAATGTTGACCAGTACAGCAGGGAGAACTCTCTGCGCTTTTTCAAATAATACAATGGGATTTTTTTTTTTACTTTCACTTAAACAGGTAGTTGGAGCCTCGGTTTAACATCTCACCCTGAAGGCAGCACTTCTATCAATGCAGCACTCCCTCAGTACTACGCTGAAGCACCAGCCTGGATTATGTGGTCATGGTGATGGTAAGCCTCAAATCCACAATCTTCTGACTCAGAGGCAAACAGGCTACAGATACAACCAATGGCACTTCAACACCTCAAATAGCTCCTACTGCCAACAGCAGGCTGTAACCACCAGCACTTCACTCTGGTCCTTCATAGCCTGATGTTTTACAGCTAATTCTCCAATTGGACATTCCCGGTGAGGAGGATTAACGGAACGAAAATCAAGGGCCGGCAATTTCCCGAGCAGTGTTCCCTGTGAACGCTGCTCCTTTCTGGGAGCTTCTGATTGAGAAATCAGCTTTCCCTCTTTCCAGACACGTGACATTAGTAACAAACGCGGCCCTCATCCCCAGGATGAATTTTTAAATAGGAGAGGTGAAGGGAGGTCGTAGTGCCTTTCCTGCAAGGGGGTGGGAGGAGGGTGGGAAGAGGGGGAAAATATCATCTGGGACATCCTGTTCGGGAATGACCTTGTGCTTCATGACATAAGAACATAAGAACAAAAGAAATAGGAGCAGGAATAGGCCACTTGGCCCCTCGAGCCTGCTCCGCCATTCAATAAGATCACGGCTGATCTTGGGCTGAAAGCCACTTCCCTGCCCGCTCCCCATAACCCTTCACTCCCTTATCTTGCAAAAATCTGTCTATCTCCACCTTAAATGTATTTAATGACCCAGCCTCCGCGGCTCTCTGGGGCAGAGAATTCCACAGATTTACGACCCTCTGAGAGAAGAAATTCCTCCTCATCTCCGTTCTAAAAGGGCGACCCTTTATTCTGAGACTGTGCCCCCGAGTTCTAGATTTTCCCACGAGGGGAAATATCCTCTCTGCATCTACCTTGTCGAGCCCCCTCAGTATCTTATATGTTTCGATAAGATGACACGCAACAGAAGAAGGAGGTAGCAGAATTCCTGGACCAGCTCAGCCATTCAACCTCCCAGAGGGTGAGTCCTGAGAAACACAGTAACATAGTGTGTGTATCTTTCTGTGAGTGTGTGCTGGGTGTTGCTAATACTCACATATTGGTGTTCTGATTTAGATTTATCCATTAATGAGGAAACAGTGAAACATGGTTTCAGCTGTAGCTCAGTGGGTAGCACTCTCGCTTCTGAGTCAGAAGGCTGTGAGTTCTAGCCCCACTCCAGAGCAAAATCTAGGCTGACATTCTGGTGCAGTACTGAGGGAGTGCTGCACTGTCGAATGGTGCCATCTTTCGCATGAGACGTTGAACTAAGGCCCCATCTAACCTCTCAGGTGAATGGAAAAGATCCCATGGCACTATTTCGAAGAAGAGCAGGGGAGTTCTCCCCAGTGTCCTGGGGCCAATATTTATCCCTCAAGCCAACATCACCAAAACAGATGATCTGCTCATTATCACATTGCTGTTTGTGGGAGCTTGCTGTGTGCAAATTGGCTGCCGTGTTTCCTGCATCACAACAGCGACTACACTTCAAGAAGTACTTCATTGGCTGTAAAGCGCTTTGGGATGTCCTGAGGTCGTGAAAGGCGCTATAAAAATGCGAGTCTTTCCTTTTCTTTTTAATAACAGCCCTTTCTAACCACCTGGCTCACGCATTTTAAACAAGACAAACCAGCAAATAAACGTCCGTAGGACTGAGCTGCCTGAGCTTTGAACGTTAGATTGCCGGGATTCAGGGCAACACGTGATCTAAAGCACCCCACTCCCCTCTCCACTTGTCTCTTTTTACTGTCTTCCCCTTTCACCATTTGCCTATTTCCCTTTCTGTTTTTTTCCTTCCTCTTCCTCCTTTGTTCCCTCCGCCCCACCCCACCCCCCCCCCCCCACCCCCACCATTTTCCTCCCCCCTCCCCCAAGTGTTTCTCACTTTAAAGCAGATGAGATCTGACACACAGTTGGTGCAGCCCCAGATCAGATTGACTTTCGATTTTCCAACTGTGGTGGTCCAGCTGTCCTGGCCATGGGCTGCGAGATGTGCGTGACCGTTCAAGCCAGGCACAGACTCTTGATTGTAAAAAAAAAACACCCCGATCGTGCTATGTCAAGCAGCTGATGTTAGCAGATGTGGGCTCTACGTATGGGAAGTTGACGGACCACACACACACGCATACACACACAGTCAGGAATAAAATAGGAGGTTGGGGGGGGGAGGTGGTGGGGGGATGGAGCAGGAAGACAGTCAGGAGGGGAGCGACTGGTTGACCAAGTAAAAAAAAAAGACCTCCCAAAGAAAATGGCCTCTCTGTTCCCAGCTTTGGCCTGGGTTGTAGCTGACACCTGAAAACCACTCACTCGCCTCGATGCCGTTTGGTTTCTGCCACTTTTTTCTTTTTCTCTAAACCAGAAATATTTGCTCACAAAACATACCGCTCATAAATAAAGCTCACGGCTTAAAGATACTTTTTTGTGGCAGGCAAACATATTTCTTCGCCTACATAATACTGCCTCACCGCCAGAGGTATGGTTGTCTCAGTAGCGATGCGGTTGTCAAGAATGCCAGGCCTGTTCCCCGAAGGCCTAATTGATGCAGGCTCGTGCTGCGGGCACGTGCGAAGAGGGATTGGTGATACTCTGTACCCAACAAGGTGAGAGACAGTTCGAGCTTTTCACCATTTCAGGCACGCGGTATCTGCGTCGAGCACTCGCAAGGCAGACAGAACACAATCAGCTGCAGATTGGAGCCTCCCCCACCCCCCACCCCGCCACCCCCGACTTCTACACTGCCTCAAGCACGTACCTCAGCACTAACCTCGTACTGCACCAGTGTAAGATATCCATTTCCCATACCAGCCATCCCTGCGGACGTGGAGTTGCCAACTGGCTCTAGATTTGGGCCATTATGCAGTAGGCCCGCGTTCAAGTGGGCCTGCGATGAGCCTGCTGAAAGTTATTTCACGTGGGAGCCTCGCCGCTAACAGATCGAGGAGGCTTTCATCCCCATCAGTTGGGACAGGCTTCAAGCCCTTCTTCAGTCCCAGAGGTGAAAGGGCAGTGTGTGCTCGCCCACTGCAACCCCCCAACCAGATAAATATTTTCAGAGAAATGGGTCAGCCCTGAGGTCACTCAACATCTATTGACAGTCGCTCCGTCTGAGCTGCAGGATACCGGCCCTCTATGTTGGCTCTTCCGATGCCTACACGGGCAATCTGGCCTTGATCCTGACATATCTGACTCAGCGCGTGATATACGACGGGCCCCCCCCCCCCTGCGGTAAGCCAAAGGGAAGGACAACCACAATGTCAAAGTGGTGCAGCTTACTGATCAGAGCAATGCCACGGCCCAGCTATGTACTCGCGCGTGCGGAGCATTTTACCTGAAAAAAGGGACTTTTTTTTTTCTTTTAAGGGGAAAGACGGGCCATCTGCTACCCTGTAAAACCCATTGGATGGATCAGTGACAGCGAGGAGCAGCTGTACAAACATGGCAAGAAAAAAAAAACCAGGGAGTCAGGCCAACCGCAGCGAGTCTCCAGACGTTACGAGCACCGCTCCGGCGGAGCGATGAGGCACGATTTCCCTCGCGGTACCTAAGGACCAGCGAAAGGTCGGGATGCGAGCACATGCCTTTTAAGGGGCCACATGCTGCCAGCCCGGCCGTTTTCCAGATGAGCTCTTCACACCTGCAGAAAGTTGAGAATAAACACGCCACACAAGACCGGCTTTTGTTCCAATATACAAAAGGCTTTATGCCCTGGTGGTAAATGCGACGCCAAATGCCCCTTAAATGAGGCATAAGAACATATGGCACAGCAGATCCTTTTAAACATAATACAATAGTACATTTATATACAGCCTCCTCATATTGTTGAAGCATCTTCACTTATAACGTGGTACTTTTTGGGCTGGACTAACTGTTTTAAGTAGACATTTCTGCAGCAGTTCCAACAATGTCTTCCAAATTACAGGGCGATGAATGGCCATTTAATAAGTGTGTGTTTTTTGGTGTTATTGGCTGAAGGAGCTACTAAACAAAACTCTCTTCCAGATGACAGCTGCTAACCCTCAGTCCAAGAGATTTACTGGCAGAAGCAACTAATATTATTATTTAGAAATAAGTCCTAATATGAAGCATATTAATATATATATATGATGAGTATAGAGGGTTAAGGGGTGAACTAATTGAGGTGTTTAAGATGTTAAGAAACTTATAAAATTCTAACAGGACTAGACAGACTAGATGCAGGAAGGATGTTCCCGATGGCGGGGGAGTCCAGAACCAGGGGTCACAGTCTAAGGATAAGGGGTAAGCCATTTAGGACTGAGATGAGGAGGAATTTCTTCACCCAGAGAGTGGTGAACCTGTGGAATTCTCTACCACAGAAGGCAGTTGAGGCCAGCTTATTAAATATATTCAAGAAGGAGTTAGATATATTTCTTAAGGCTAAAGGGATCAAGGGATATAGGGAGAAAACAGGGACAGGGTACTGAATTTGGATGATCAGCCATGATCTCATTGAATGGCGGAACAGGCTCGAGGGGCCGAATGGCCTACTCCTGCTCCTATCTTCTATGTTTCTATGTTTAACTGGACCAGCCACATGAATACTGTGGCTGCAAGAGCAGGTCAGAGGCTGGGTATTCTGCGTCGAGTGTCTCACCTCCTGACTCCCCAAAGCCTTTCCATCATCTACAAGGCACAAGTCAGGAGTGTGATGGAATACTCTCCACTTGCCTGGATGAGTGCAGCGCCAACAACTCTCAAGAAGCTCGACACCATCCAGGGCAAAGCAACCCGCTTGATTGGCACCCCATCCATCACCTTCAAAATTCACTCCCTCCACCACCGGCGCACCGTAGCTGCAGTGTGAACCATCTACAAGATGCACTGCAGCAACTCGCCAAGGCTTCTTCGACAGCACCTCCCAAACCCACGACCTCTACCACCTAGCAGGCGCAGGGGAACACCACCACCTCCAAGTTCCCCTCCAAGTCACACACCATCCTGAGTTGGAAATATATTGCCTTCATGGATCAAAATCCTGGAACTCCCTCCCTAACAGCACTGTGGGAGCACCTTCACCACACGGACTGCAGCGATTCAAGAAGGCGGCTCACCACCACCTTCTCAAGGGCAATTAGGGATGGGCAATAAATGCTGGCCATGCCAGCGACGCCCACATCCCAGAAAAGAATTTTTTAAAAGGTGATTAAAGTAGTTGATGGGGTAGATAGAGAGAAATTATTTCCTCTGGTGGGGGGGGTGGATTCCAGAACAAGGGGGCATAACCTTAAAATTAGTGCCAGGCTGTTCAGGGGTGATGTCAGGAAGCACTTCTTCACAGAAAGGGTGGGGGAAATCTGGAACTCTCCCCCAAAAAGCTGTTGAGGCTGGGGGTCAATTGAAAATTTCAAAACTGAGTTTGATAGATTTTTGTTGGGTAAGGGTATTAAGGGTTGCGGAACTAAGGCGGGTTAATGGAGTTAAGATGCAGAATCAGCCATGATCTAATTGAATGGCGAAACAGGCTTGAGGGGCTGAATGGCCGACTGCTGTTCCTTTGTTCCTATAAAAATCGGCAAACAATAAAAGTCTAATCTACATAACCACACACACAATGAGAAAATCTGTAAGGGGCCAATTACCCTTTGTAAGAATGGCTTCAGTTTCAGTTCATTGAAGGCTGGGAAACTCCTCCCAGCCTCTCCCTCCCTCTCTGCCGACGTTACTTTTCCAGAAGTGTGTCGGGATCTTCGAGGCTGCCCAAGGAATTTAACCGCCAAAGTCTTCAGAATTTGCTTAACGCGCGTTTTGGTTGCCGCGCGGTCAAACTCAGCTGCTTTGCCTTCTTGCAAACCCTTTTTGTTGTCAGCTTACTCAGCCAGTAGGGGATGAAGTGAATCTCTCAGACTGATCGACTGCCGGTTTCCAAAAAAGACTTCCACGGTGCTTCAAAATGTTACTTTTAACTTCTGAAATATTAAGACCAACACTTACGTCAACGCCTTGGTTTCTTAGACAATCTCAACAGTGCTTCACACACACACACACATATATAGAATTTACAGATTTCACGAATGCAGTGACCAAAATCCAGGCCGATGTAAATACTGCCTATGCCTGTGTCAAATGTACGAATCTTTAGCAAAGGGGAAACTTGTTGTTTCCGTCAGGGGAACAGTGCAGTTAATTAAATCAAGAAAACAATCCAAATTGATCCTTTAGACACCCTTGGATCTTTGTAAGTAAGCAAAACAAGCATTTCCAACTTTGCTACATGTTTCCACAGGGTTTGACAGATGTGCTGAGGCCTCAGGGACAATTCCATTACGTGCTTTCAGTAAACTGAGTGAATGGCCACATAGCTGAGGAACTAATGTTAAAAGGGAGAGAGGCTGAATTAATAATTGAGAAGCCAGTCATATTATTTTTGATCTCCGCTGCTGCACAAATTGGGTACATCCACCATAAGAAATAGTCGACCATCTACAAGATGCACTGCAGCGACTCGCCAAGGCTTCTTCGGTGGCACCTCCCAAACCCGTGATCTCTTCCACTGTAAAGTCTGTAGGTATTATAACGAATTAATACACAGACTACAAGAGCAACTTTAACAGGACTTTACTATTCGAAGGTCAGGGCGAATCTGCCCAATAAATCCTGACACAGCACTTATATACTGGTGTGGTCACCGTCGGTATTACAGTATACAGCAGCCAAGATAAAGTAGTGCCACACCTAAAATAGTTCTCTTAAAGGTGAACGGTTACATACGATAGTTTTCTTAAAGGTAGAACAGTTACATACACTACAATCCTCCCTTTTTAGCTTACAACATACTTATTCCCCATTAACAATATCATTAGAACATATATACAAATTATGTAAAACAGTTCACAGGTTCAGTCTCTCTGGAGGTCTCCTGACTCTGTCCGGATAACGCCTCGGTGGTGTAGTAGTTTTCGGCGGGGTAGTAGGTTCTTCCAGCAAGGCCGATTCAGCTTGAAGGACAGTGTCAGGATCATCTGATTCCAGTATTACCAGATCGGAGGTAGGTGCTCTGGGTATCTCTGTTTCTACATTAGCCGTGTAAGGTTGTGGAGTAGGTTGGCTCTTTGTGGATGACCCTATGATCTGGTCAACATGGTGCCTTATTATGCTGTCACCAATGTCCACTGTATACAGCAGCGGCCCTAGCCTTTTTACAATAGTTCCCAGCTGCCATTTCTCGGTACGGTAGTCCCAGGCCAAAACTTGTTGACCTGTCTGAAAAGATCTAGTTGGCCTTTCATTCATGCCCTGGAATTGCCGGTTCTCTACGTCCCTTCTGACGTTTGGCTTAATCAAATCCAGCCGGCATCTTAGTCTTCTATTGAAAAACATCATGGCGGGAGTTTGATTTGTGACCGCATGTGTTGCATTCCTGTACGCCAACAAGAAGCTATCTACCTTATGTTGTAAGTTGATGTTCTCATTACCCATGGCCTTTATGGCCTTCTTGAAGGTCTGGACAAACCTTTCAGCTAAGCCATTGGTGGCGGGATGGTATGGGGCTGACGTGTAGTGCTTGACCCCATTGCTTTTTAAAAACTTCCTGAATTCTTCGGACACAAATTGTGGTCCATTATCAGAACAGACCTGTTCCGGCAGCCCATTCCTGGCAAACATGGTCCTTAATACTGTGATGGTTTTTTCCGTGGTGGTGGAGGACATCTTTATTACCTCCGGCCACTTGGAGTGTGCATCCACCGCTAGTAGAAACATTGAGTCCATAAATGGACCAGCAAAGTCGATGTGTACCCTTTGCCAAGGAGATGAGGGCCACTCCCATGGATGCAGAGGAGCTTGTGGTGGCGCGTTTTGGACCTTCTGGCATCCTAGACAACTCTTGGTTATTTCCTCGATGTCTCCATCAATACCTGGCCACCACACAAACGCTCTTGCTAGGTTCTTCATTTTCACTCCACCCAGATGCCCCTCGTGAAGTTCCTTTAGCACCTTATGCTGAAGTTTGGGTGGGATCACCACTCTCGATCCACACATCAAGGTTCCTCGGCACACTGACAGCTGTTCTTTCCGTTGCAAAAATGCTGGCAGTGTTGGTTCGCCATGTGCTGGCCATCCCTCCACTGTTAGATCGTAGACCCGTGAGAGAGTCGGGTCATTTCTTGTTTCATTCTCGATCATCGAATTGGTTACTGGTAGACATTCTACTATGGATGAGTGGAACATTTCTACCGGGTCCATTGTAGCCGCCTCTTCTACTACCGGCAACGGTAGGCGCGATAACCCATCAGCATTTCCATGCTGTTTGGAGCTTTTGTATTCAATGTCATATTGGTGTGCCCCAAGTAACACGGACCACCTCTGTAACCTTTGCGCTGTCATAGTGGAAACGGCCTTGTTAGGATTGAATATGGACACCAACGGCTGGTGGTCTGTCAGTAATGTGAACTTCTTGCCCTGCAGGTAATGATTGAACTTCTTTACTCCCCACACAAGGCTGAGGGCCTCCCTGTCTATCTGAGCGTAATTTCGCTCCGCGGAGGTCAACGATCGGGACGCAAATGCGACTGGCCTTTCCGAGCCATTTGGTAACTTGTGTGAAAGTACTGCTCCAATTCCATAAGGGGAAGCATCACAAGCTAGACGAAGAGGTAACGTTGGGTTGAAATGAGCCAACACTTCCTCAGAGGTAATCAACGCCTTGCTTCTGCGAAAGGCCTTTTTACAGTCCTCGCTCCACTTCCATGGCACTTCTTTCCGTAACAGAGCATTCAGCGGATATAGCACCGTGGATAAATTTGGCAGAAACTTGTGATAATAATTAATCAACCCCAGAAACGATCTCAACTGTGAAACGTTTTCCGGAGCGGGGGCCTTCACGACAGCTTCTATCTTGTCAGGTGACTTGTGCAGCCCCTCTTGGTCAATGACATGACCGCAGTACGAGATCCGTTTCTGGAAGAACTCACATTTCTGGCGATTAACTCGAAGGCCATATTCCTTCAACCTGGTGAGCACCAGTTTCAAATTTGTGAGGTGTTCCTCCTCGTCTTCTCCCGTAATCAGGATATCGTCCAAGTAACACTGCGTGCTTGGAACACCTTGTAAGACCTGCTCCATTGCCCTCTGCCAAACTGCTGGAGCCGAAGCTACTCCAAAAACCAGTCTATTATAACGATACAAGCCTCTGTGCGTGTTGATTGTGAGATACTGGCGCGACTCTTCCTCGACTTCCATTTGTAAGTATGCCTGTGCCAGGTCTATCTTGGTGAAGTGTTGCCCGCCAGACAATGAAGCAAAGATGTCCTCAATCCGCGGAAGCGGGTATTGTACCGTGTGAAGCACCGGATTAACTGTGATCTTGAAATCTCCGCAGATGCGGACCTTCCCCAGTCCCCCTGGCTTGTTACTTGATGAAGACTTCATGACGGGAACAATGGGCGTGGCCCACTCACTCCAGTCCACCTTAGACAGTACCCCTGAACGTTCAAGCTCTTCCAGTTCTGCCTCCACAGCAGGTCGTATCGCGTAAGGTACCGATCTGGCTTTGAAAAATTTTGGGCTTGCATGTTCTGCAATCTTGATTTTTGCTTTAATGCCTCTCAGTGTTCCCAGTCCTTGCTGGAATACCTCTTTAGCTTCGTCCAATATTCTGGACAACCGTTCAGGTTTGACCTCTTCCTTCCCGGAATCTACCGTCATTATGTTTAGTGAATGCCAGTCTATCTTTATTTTCCTGATCCACTCCCATCCCAGAAGTGGTGGACCTCCCTCGGGCAGCACATACAAGTCCATCCTTTGGTGACCTTTGTCTTTGTATCTCACCTTGACTTCCATCTTTCCGATGGGGTATACTTTGTGCCCCGTGTATGTCTGCAATACTATCTCCACATCCCGTAGGGGAATATGTTTGAATAACTTTTTGTAATCATGCTTATTCATGACCGTCACCGCCGATCCGGTGTCCACTTCCATCTTCACTTGGACTTTTGCAATCTGTAGTGTGATCCAGATAGTTTGTCGGTCAGCTTCTTTACTCACATTATGAATCCTCAGACTACCCAGTGCCTTGCTGTTGGAGTCTGAGTCCGAATTCTGTTCATCTGGACTCTTCCCAGTCACCTCATGTACCTTTCTGTACTTCTTCTGCGGTGACTTATTATTGTTTCTCTTCTTTCCTGACCGGCATACCTTAGCTATGTGGCCAAGCTTGCCACATTTCCTACAGTCTTGGTTTTTAACCCAGCATTGGTTCTGGTCGTGTGTTGTCTTCCCACAACGAGAACATTTCATTGTACCCGAAGTCATTTGATCCACACTGAGTACCGCTGTCTTCCGTTGCATTTCCGCCGTGCCTCTCGCTGCGGCTTCGTGCGATGCTGCAATAAGGACAGCCTTATCAAGTGTAAGATCGTTCTCTTCGAGTAGTCGTTTTTGCGTTCCTTCCTTTGACAATCCACACACGAACTTGTCTCGCAATGCCTCTGTCAGATTTCCTCTAAACTGGCAGTATTTCGCTAGTCTACGCAGCTCGACCAAGTACTCCGCGTTGCTTTCCTCTTTTCGTTGCGTTCTCCCGTAAAATTTAGATCGTTCCGCTAACATCAGCGGTGCGGGGTTCAAGTGATCCTTCAGAACAGCAACAATATTAGCGAAGGTCTGATCCGCCGGTTTAGCTGGTGATAGAAGATGCTTCAATAACCCGTATGTCTTCGCGCCCATCGAGTTTAGCAAGGTTATAGCTTTATCATAATTTGCTATCTTATTGACCTTACAATATACCTCGAAGCGTTCTACATACGTGGCCCAATCTTCCACCTCGGAATCAAAGTTGTTGATGTTACCCTGCTTAGGCATCTTCACAATTTTTTTTTTATATAAGAAACAATAACGAAGTTTTTCTTTAACTTTTTTAACTCTTTTTTTTTTATGGCGGTTTCCCGCGCTTGTCTTCTTCCCCGCCCACTTTCAAGATGGCGGTTTCATGCTTGTCTTCTTCCCCGCCTAACTGGCGGCTTCCCGCGTTTCTTCCTCTGGTAGGAGGGGTAAGCTTTGTCCTCGGGCGACGACCGCTGGTTTACGGGGTTTGTAGCCTGTGCGCCGGCTTCAGTTTATTCTGAAGCGCGCGCTAGAAAAGCCGATCACGTTCCTTGTTCCCTCCCCCTTCTTCTTTTCGGCAGGGGCAACCGGCGCTGGGGACAACCAGTTGGCGTCGGACAGATCCAGCTCCTGGTCCTTCACGGCAGCTGCTGTAAGCCGCTGGCTGGAACCTCGCTCGGTCTCTCTCGGGCTCTGTCTCTCCCGCTCGCGCGGCTCTCGCTCACTCTTTCTCGGGCTCTGTCTCTCCCGCTCGCTCGGCTCTCGCTCGGTCTCTCTCGGGCTCTGTCTCTCCCGCTCGCGCAGCTCTCCCTCAGCGGCTTTAAACGCCTCTCCCAGACCTCCCTCAGCCCGGCCCTTTTCTCCCCGGGCTGTGGCTGATTCTTCGCGGTTTATTTATTTATTTATTTATTTATTGCCTCCGCGCCTTATGATCCCGGTCGCCGCACCTCGTGGCCTCGGTAGCTCCCAGCCTTTTTCGCCGGTCGCGGTCTAGCTGTCTCCTGACGCCGTTGCGTCTCCCAGCCCGTTTGTACCGCGGCTTCCGTGCTCCACGCTGCCCCAGTCTCAGCGCCTCTGGGCCCGACTTCTGTCCGGCTCCTTTCCCCCCCGACCGTGGTTGAGTTCACCGCCCTTATCCTCCGTTTATTTTTTTTATTTTTCCCCTTACTCACAGTCCACGTGGCCGACTTGCTTCTCTTGGCTGATCGGCTCACTCACCACCGTGGCAGAAGGGACAATCTGTGCCTGTTGCTGATGGAAGGCTTCGTGTCTGAATTCTTCCTTCTTCCTTGCTCTGCAGACTCGAGTTTTCTCTCAGCAGAACGACGATGGCGGGTGCCTCTTCTCGACGCTCGTTATCAGCTTCGGATGTATCGTTGCCGCAAGGTAAGATCGAACTCGTCGCCACTGTAAAGTCTGTAGGTATTATAACGAATTAATACACAGACTACAAGAGTAACTTTAACAGGACTTTACTATTCGAAGGTCAGGGCGAATCTGCCCAATAAATCCTGACACAGCACTTATATACTGGTGTGGTCACCGTCGGTATTACAGTATACAGCAGCCAAGATAAAGTAGTGCCACACCTAAAATAGTTCTCTTAAAGGTGAACGGTTACATACGATAGTTCTCTTAAAGGTAGAACAGTTACATACACTACATCCACCTAGAAGGATAAGGGCAGCAGGCGCATGGGAACACCACCAGCTCCAAGTTCCCCTCCAAGTCATACACCATCCTGACTTAGAAGTATATCGGCTGGTCCTTCATCATTGCTGGGTCAAAATCCCGGAACTCCCTCCCTAACAGCACTGTGGGAGCACCTTCACCACACGGACTGCAGTGGTTCAAGAAGGCAGCTCATCACCACCTTCTCAAGGGCAATTAGGGATGGGCAATAGATGCCCACATCCCATAAATGAATTTTTAAAAAGTTCCATACCACAGCCTTTTTCCTCTCAATTTGTCCTCCCCGACCCGGCAACAGCTCGAATTTAAAATTCTCTTCCTTTTGTCCAAATCCCTCTCTGGCCTCGCCCCTCCCTATCTCTGTAACCTCCGCCAGCCCTACAACCGTCTGAGAATTTGTGTTCCTCCGATTCCGGCCTCTTGCGGTTCCCCGAATTCCTTCGCCCCACCATTGGCAGCCGTGCCTACAGCTTTGTAGGCTCTAGGCTCCGGAATTCCTCTCCCGAAACCTCTTCACCTCTCTGCTTCTCCCTCTCCTCCTTTAAGACACTCCTTAAAACCTGGGTCTTTGACCAAGCTTTTGGTCACCTGTCCTAATATCTCTTTACATGGCGCTCTGTCAATTTTTGCCCAATTACGCTCCCGTGAAGCGCCTGGGGGTGTCTTAGAAACATAGAAACATAGAAAGATAGAAGATAGGAGCAGGAGTAGGCCATTCGGTCCCTCGAGCCTGCTCCGCCATTCAATGAGATCATGGCTGATCATCCAAATTCAGTACCCTGTCCCGCTGCCTTCTCCCCATACCCCTGGATCCCTTTAGCCTTAAGAAATATATCCAACTCCTTCTTGAATATATTTAATGAATTGGCCTCTACTGCCTTCTGTGGTAGAGAATTCCACAGGTTCACCACTCTCTGGGTGAAGAAATTCCTCCTCATCTCTGTCCTAAATGGCTTACCCCTTATCCTTAGACTGTGACCCCTGATTCTGGACTCCCCGACCATCGGGAACATCCTTCCTGCATCTAGCCCGTCCAGTCCTGTCAGAATTTTATAAGTTTCAATGAGATCACCTCTCATTCTTCTAAACTCCAACAAGTACAAGTCCAATCGTCCCAATCTCTCCTCATACGTCATTCCTGCCATCCCAGGTATCAGCCTGGTGAATCTTCGCTGAGCTCCTTCCATGGCAAGAACGTCCTTCCTCAGATAAGGCGACCAAAACTGCACACAATACTCAAGGTGTGGTCTCACCAAGGCCCTGTATAACTGCAGCAAGACATCCTTGCTCCTGTACTCAAACCCTCTCACTACGAAGGCCAACATACCATTTGCCTTCTTAACCGCCTGCTGCACCTGCATGCTTACCTTCAGTGACTGGTGCACAAGGGCCAAGTCTTGCTACGTTAAAGGCGCTAAATAAAAGCAAGTTGTCGCTGCCTGAAATGAAGCTGGTGACTAATGCTGGAATACAGTTGAATGAAAGCTGGCAACCATCTGGTGTCCCACTCAAGCGGCCATTCTTCTCATCCGAGCTTGAACAGCGAGCATTTGACTACAGCGGGAAAAATAATTGAGTCCGCACTTACCCACATTCCAGATTTAACTCTTGCTGATTCTCTTTACCCATAGTGTAGTGTATGTAACTTGTACCACCTTAAGAGGATACCTTAAGGTGATGGACTACTTTTTGATGGCTCCTGTACATTGTAGTACCGGTGGTGACCACACCGGTATATAAACCCTGCGGAGCAAAGTGTATCCCAGTTCAGCCCTGACCCTCGTTCACTAAAGACCTGTTTAATTATTTCTGTAGTCTGTGTCCAGTTATTCAGCATAACTACATTTAAAAACACAGACTCAACACATAGTGCAGCAGATTAATGCTCTATTGACGCCTCAACCAAGATCATCCGTCTCAGCACAGACGGAGGACTGAATTCATATCTTAGCAGTGGAGTATGGCTCAATACCGCTCAACATAGAACCATACAGCACAGAAGGAGGCAATTTGGTCCATCGTGCCTGTGCCGGCTCTTTGAAAGCACTCTCCAATTAGTCCCACTCCCCCCTGCTCTTTCCCCAATAGCCCTGCAAATTTTTCCCTTTCATGTATTTCTCCGATTCCCTTTTGAAAGTTACTATTGAATCTGCTTCCGCCGCCCTTTCAGGCAACGCATTCCAGATCACAGCAACTTGCATTGACCAACCAGCCAGTCACTAGAACAACACTGTCAGCTTTTACATACTGTATATTCACCTCTTGGTAAACCCAGCTGCTGATGCATCCCAGAGAATGCAAAACGCAAGCTTTAATCGGACGTTCAGGACAAACACGGTATAAAAAAATCAAAACCTACTTCAAAGGGCTCCTTTAGTCTCAGAACACAAGCATATTTTGTGTCTATATATTCTCACATGAAAGAGGGACTCTATCGGAGGCTTGTAGCACCTGTGAATATTTAAAAATGCAAAAACTAGCTCTAGAGGATAATGCCATTGACCATTATTAGCCAAACCTAACAGGAAACAAGGCTCCAGGCCAGTCTTTGAGGTACACAGCTGTGGGATGCTTTAGTAGCAAAAACAATGAACTACAAGTGGTTCTCTTCCCTGTACTAACCTTCGACCTTACCCTTCTTACATCCTGTCACTGCAGCTTAGGCCAGAGCCTTGAACAAAGACTTCAGCTGCTCCAGAATGTTCAAGTTACTGCTCATTTCTTGCAAATTAATCCTCAGAATGACTTTGAATTCTTGAATTTATTTTTGACAGTTTCTGTCTATCAAAAAAAAAGTTCTTTGTTGCAAGCTATGGGCCGAACACACTGGTAAACAGTTTCTCGTGCTGGCATTTGACTGGCAGCAATTTCATTTTGTTCTACGGCGTTATTTGGTGTTGAGTTTGCCTGACTTGGGCTGGTGATCTACTGGCTCTGAACCCATGTCCTCCCTTTCCCTAGTCAGCCTGGGTAGGAGATGCAGGTGGACATGTACCTGTTCATGAATTACAAGTTCGTCACACCTGTTTACCTGGTGTTCTGGGGTGGAAGGCTATCAGTTTGTCAATTTCAACAATTTCAGATCATAACCTCAGCCACCATTACATTTTTACTTATTTTTTATCCACACCTTTGTTTTGGCCCTTCCCCCCCCCCTTTTTCTCTCTCCCACATGGCAGCTGTCTCCCATTCTGCATTTCACACCTAATCTAGAGCCGTCTTTTGTCTCCACTAGTCCTATCACCATCTCGTCTAGTTTTGAATACCTCTTAATGTCTCTTCACTTCTCTTTTGTTCTCTCCCAGCCCCCATACTGGCCTTTTAATCTAATACGATAGCAAAATACTTTTAACCTATTTCATTTCCTGTGCTTTTTCAGTCCTGACGAAGGGTTTCGACCTGAAACGTTGACTCTATTTTCTCTCCACGGATGTTGCCTGGCCTGCTGAGTTTTTCCAGCATTTTCTGTTGTTATATCAGTTTGTCATATCTGACTTCCTTGGGGGAGTGGATGGGGGGGGGCGGGTGTGTGAGAATGAGGATATTTGCCAGTGACCTCTGATCTCTGTAGCGACCTTAAATCTGGGATCTGACTCTGTACAACGTAAAAAACTAAACCCAATACTCAAAGAACTTCAGAAGACCTGTCACTTGAAGGAACGTTGTCGGATACGAGTGAGAGATGAGGCAAAGGGAATCTGATTGGCTCTGATTAAATGTTTTTATTTTGTTCTTGGGATGTGAGCAACACTGGTAAGGCCACATCTATTGCTCATCTCTACTTACGTACGAACATATGAAAATAACAGACAGGGAAAGACCAGCTGGTCCATCAAGCCTACCCCACACGTATGATGCCTGGAATATCATGACTAGACACTTCCTACACCCCAGAAGTCATGTAATCTCCTGGAAGAAGCAAAGAAAACAAAACAGAAAAATAGAAAAATAAACCCAGGACCAAAAAGGAAAAAGAAAACCTGGACAACTCCTCTCCGACCCCCTCAGGCGATTGAAGCCACGTGGACAGACTGGAGAAGCTGGGGTTGTTCTCCTTCGAGCAGAGAAAGCGGAGAGGAGATCTGATAGAGGTGTTCAAAATCATGAGGGGTCTAGACAGAGTAGATAGAGGGAAACTGTTCCCATTAGCGGAAGGGTCGAGAACCAGAGGACGCAGATTTAAGGTGATTGGCAAAAGAACCAAAGGTGACGTGAGGAAAAACCTTTTTTTACGCAGTGAGTGGTTATGATCTGGAATGCACGGCCTGAAAGGGGGGGTGGTGGAGGCAGATTCAAGCGTGGCTTTCAAAAGGAAATTGGATAAGTACCTGAAGGAAAAAAAATTTGCAGGGCTCCGGGGAAAGGGCGGGGGAGTGGGACTAGCTGAAGTGCTCTTGCAGAGAGCTGGCACGGGCTCGACGGGCCGAATGGCCTTCTTCTGTGCTGTAACCATTCTATGATTCTAAGCCCTGAGAAGGTGGGCCTTCTACCAGTGATTGTTACTTTATAACCGAGTGACTTAGTAGGCCACTTCAGGGGGGAATTAAAAGCCAACCATGTAGTGTGGGACAATCTGGCAGCTTTTATGGGTTATTTTTTTCTGGCACCAGCCCACAGTTTATCAGATTTTTCGAATATTATTTCATTACTTGCTTTGGTGGCATTTGAACCCCCACTGATGATATGGTAGTCCAGTACCATAGCCGCCACACTACCGTACCCAGATTCACCCTTCTCTAGAAATGACACCCCCTCACACAGTGGTCAAGTGGTCAAACCTGTGGATGGAGCTTAAAGCCGCAGATCTCAACCACGACCCCACTCCACCCTTTCCCTGTTTGTCTTAAACTCATTAACTTCTTTCAACAAGCATAACTGCAGATGCCTTTTATAATGCCAGATTGTCCCACACTACATGGTTGACTTTTAATTCCCCCCTGAAGTGGCCTACTATGTCACTTGGTTATTGTTAAGTCTGTGTGTTATATTGCGAATGACTACACAGACCACAAGAGTAAACTTTAACAGGACTTTACTATTCGAAGGTCAGGGCGGATCTGCCCAATAACTCATTATACAGCACTTATATACCGGTGTGGTCACCACCGGTATTACAGTATACAGCAGCCAAGGTAAAGTAGTGCAACACCTAAAATAGTTCTCTTAAAGGTGGACGGTTACATAAAATAGTTCTCTTAAAGGTAGAACGGTTACATACACTACAATCCTCCCTTTTTAGCTTACAATATACCTATTCCCCATTAAACATAACATCATAACATATATCCAACTTCATGTAAAAACAGTTCACAGATGTAGTCTCTGCGGAAAACAGTTCACAGATTCAGTCTCTGCAGAAAACAGTTCACAGATTCAGTCTCTGCGGAGGCGCCTCCTGCGCTTCCTGACTCAGTCCGGACAACGCCTCGGTGGTGTAGCAGTTCCCGGTGGTGTAGTCGGTTCACGTTGCTGGGGTGACTCATCCAATAGTCCTTCACTGGACTTAACAGCTTGAACTTTCGTAACTTCTGAACCAGCATTGCTGACTTCTAAAAGCTTGAGTACCTTGGGAAGTTTTTCTACTTCCAAACTGATTTGACTCAGTTCGGAGGGACCACGTGCGTGACCTGGTAAAGGTGATAATGGTTCAGATGGGTCATCTTCTTCTGCTTCGTCTTTTCCTTTCCTGCTTCTTGGAGACTCTCTGAGCTCCACTGCCAGCCGCATGCACAGTTCCTCCTCCTCTTCCTCCTGTTGCCATAGTAGCGCCACCATCTCCCAGTGTTTCTTAGACTTTTCGTGATTCTTCATGGTTTTTGCACTTTGGAAGATTTCCCCACAAGCTGGGCAGAACAGGTCATCGTTATATTCGGTGTCGTCCAACAGGTCATGGTAATAATCGGTGTCGTCCTGAGCTAGGCCAGCGAGAGGGTCTTCTATTTCCTCCATGCCCAGCTGGACGTTAGCCAGCTTTTGTTCCAAATCCAGACATCTCTCCTGAAGAGACTTCTTCATGTGTTCAGCTTCATCCAGCTTTTTCTGGGCTTCCTGCAAATCTTTTACTAATGACCTCATTCGTGATTTCAATACTTCAACTTCATTCGGAGATTGATTGATCGTACTATTCAATCCCTCTACTGGAGCAGCTGTTTCAGCATTCTGTTGTTCTACATTGACGTGAGTCAGCGTACTTTTGACATCCAAGGGCTGCTCTGCTGCAATCTTCTCAGTCTGTGTTGCAACCTCAGCTATTTCAATAACTTTTGAGAGCTCCGAACCCCTTTCCTTTGAAGATTGAAGCTCGTGTTCAAGTTTTTCCCATTTCAGAGTCTTGTCCCTCAGCATATGAAGGAGTTGGCTGACCGTTAACTCTTCTGACATCAGATGTTTCCCAGTATCGTCGTCATGTGTTTTTGACGTATAAGCTGCAGGGCTGTTTGTAACCTTGCACTGGGGCTCCTTTGCTGCTTTTAATTCGCCATCATCCGCAGCCTCCACCATTCGAATTTCAACAAATGAATCGTCCGGTGATGCTGCACCCAACTTCAGTAGGAGCTCGGAATTCATGGCAACCAAATCAGCCTTTTCTGCCTGTAACCTGCTAACAAGCGCCTTCAGTTGCTGAACATCTTGCTCCACCAGATTAGAGCACGCACCTTCAGAAACCGAATCAGCTTTGATTCGTTTGGCCTCCTCGCGCAGACGGTTTGTGTGCTCCTGCTCCGTTTTCTCCATCAGCTGCTTCTGTTGTCTTTCCAGATTCTCCCACTCTGTGTCAAAGAACTTTTTCGTTGCATTCATCCCTTGCTCAAGACGGCGAATCATTTGTTCTAATTGCTGTTGTAGTTTGAAATGGAGTTGAGTTCGAGCCCGGTGTTCCTCAGAAATGTGCATGTCTGTAGACTGGACAGACTCAGAATTCTCTGTCAAACTATGTTGTTGTTGTTCAGTGGAATTCTGTTCTGAAACTTTGTTCTCCTCTGAAGCATAAGCATTTATGCACTCCTTCGTTTTTCCAACATTAGTCTGCAAGTCCATTTTAGACTTGTCTTTTGCACATGGGCTGGTCTTACCATCATCAGTTCCAGAGTCTGAGCTGATTGTCTTCACCGAGTTCTCACTCTTTATGGCTTTTAGGAAGTGCCAGTCCATATTTATTTTCCTGATCCACTCCCGTCCCAGAAGTGGTGGACCTCCCTCAGGTAGTACATATAAGTCCATTCCTTGGTGTTCTTTGCCCTTGTGTCTCACCTTGACTTTTATCTTTCCGATGGGGTATACTCTTCGCCCCGTGTATGTCTGCAATACCATCTTGGTATCTCTCAAGGGAATATGTGAGAATAGCCGCTTGTAGTCCCTTCGGTTTATGACTGTTAGGGCTGATCCTGTGTCCAATTCCATTTTCACTTGGACTCCGGCTATTTTGAGCGTGACCCAGATAATTTGTAGGTCAGCTTCCTTACTCACATTGTAAATTCTCAGACTACCCAGTTCCTGGCTGTTGGAGTCTGAATCTGAATTCTGTTCATCCGAACTCTTCTCAGCCACCTTGTGTACCTTGCTGCACTTTTCCTGCGGTGACTTTTTTTTGTTGCTGGTCTTCTTTCCTGACTGGCATACTTTAGCTATGTGACCAAGCTTGCCACATTTTCTACATTCCTGGTTTTTAAACCAGCATTGGTTCTGATCGTGTGTTGTCTTCCCACAACGATAACATTTCGTTGTACCCGAAGCCATTTGATCCACGCTGAGTACCGCTGCCTTCAGCTGCATTTCCGCAGTGCCTCTCGCTGCGGCTTCGTGCGATGCTGCAATAAGGACAGCCTTATCAAGTGCAAGATCGTTCTCTTCGAGTAGTCGCTTTTGTGTTCCTTCCTTCGACAACCCGCACACGAACTTGTCTCTCAGTGCCTCTGTCAGATTTTCCCCAAACTGACAGTATTTCGCTAGTCTACGCAGTTCAACCAAGTACTCCGCGTTGCTTTCCTCTTTCAGTTGCGTTCTCGCATAAAATTTAAACCGTTCTGCTAACATCAGCGGTGTGGGGTTCAAATGATCCTTCAGGACAGCAACAATATTAGCGAAAGTCTGATCCGTCGGTTTAGCTGGTGATAGAAGATGCTTCAATAGCCCGTATGTCTTCGCACCCATTGAGTTTAGTAAGGTTAGAGCTTTATCATCATTTGCTATTTTATTGGCCTTACAATATATCTCGATGCGTTCTACATACGTGGCCCAATCTTCCACATCGGAATCGAAATCGTTGATGTTACCACTCTTAGGCATCTTCACAATCTTTCTGAGAAACAACAACGAAATTTTTCTTTAACTTTTTTTTTCAAAAATGGCGGTTTCCCGCGCTTATCTTCTTCCCCGCCTCCGAGAATGGCGGTTTCCCGCGCTTGTCTTCTTCCCCGCCTAACTGGCGGCTTCCCGCGTTTCTTCCTCTGGCGGGAGGGGTAAGCTTTGCCCTCGGGCGACGAC
Organism: Somniosus microcephalus; assembly: GCF_052327205.1. Taxonomy (NCBI): domain Eukaryota; kingdom Metazoa; phylum Chordata; class Chondrichthyes; order Squaliformes; family Somniosidae; genus Somniosus; species Somniosus microcephalus. Next base: position 11,590,487 of record NC_140999.1, read on the forward strand.
CGCTGGCTTTCGGGGTTTGCAGCCTGCGCGCCGGCTTCAGTTTATTCTGAAGCGCGAGAACAGCTGATTGCGTTCCTTGTTCCCTTTCTCGACAGGGGCAACCGGGCACTGGGGACAACCAGTTGGCGGCGGACAGTTCCAGCTCTTGGTCCTTTACGGAAAGCTGCTGTAAGCCGCTGGGCGGAAATCTCGCTCGGTCTCCCTCGCTCGGTCCCGTTCCCCCCTCGCTCGGGCTCTGTCTCTCCCACTCGCTCGGTCTCCCTCGCTCTCCCCGCTCGCTCGGGCTCTGTCTCTCCCTCAGCGGTTTTCAATCTTGCCTCCCAGCCCTCTCGCAGTCCGGTCCTTTCCTCCCCCGGCTGCAGCTGAGTTCTCCGCGGTTTTATTTATTTATTTATTTTTATTACCTCCCGCGCCTTACGATCCCGGTCGCAGCGCCTCGCGGCCTCGGTAGCTGCCCAGCCTTTTTCACCGGTCGCGGTCGAGCTGTCTCACGACGCTGTTGCGTCTCCCAGCCCGCTTGTAGCCCGGTCTCTCACACCGGCTGCATTCCCGCTTGTACCGCGGCTTCCGTGCCCTACGCTGCCCCAGTCTCAGCGCCTCTGGCCCCGACTTCTGTCCGGCTCCTTTCCCTCCGGCCGTGGTCAAGTTCACCGCCCTTATATCCTCCGTTTCTTTTTATTTTCTCCCCTACTCACAGTCAACGTGGCTGACTTGCTTCTCGTCGCTGATCGGCTCACTCACCACCGTGATGGAAGGGACGATCACTGCCTGTTGCTGATGGAAGGCTTCGTGTCAGAATTCTTCCTTCTTCCTTGCTCTGCAGACTCGAGCCTTCTCTCAGCAGAATGACGAGGGCGGATTCCTCTTCTCGACGCCCGTTAACTGCCTTGGATGTATCTCTGCCGCAGGGTAAGATCGAACTCGTCGCCACTGTTAAGTCTGTGTGTTATATTGCGAATGACTACACAGACCACAAGAGTAAACTTTAACAGGACTTTACTATTCGAAGGTCAGGGCGGATCTGCCCAATAACTCATTACACAGCACTTATATACCGGTGTGGTCACCACCGGTATTACAGTATACAGCAGCCAAGGTAAAGTAGTGCAACACCTAAAATAGTTCTCTTAAAGGTGGACGGTTACATAAAATAGTTCTCTTAAAGGTAGAACGGTTACATACACTACAGTTATAAAGTAACAATCACCGGTAGAAGGCCCACCTTCTCAGGACTTAGAATCAAAGAATCATAGAATGGCAAAAGGTGGAGATCCCACACTAAGTCCTTCCAGAGCTTTGTCACACAGGCCTCAATATGGCTCAGTACTAGTCATACCGCTTCTATATCACACAGGCCTTTTCTGTAATTCATTCTGGGAATATGGGTTTCATGAGCAAGGCCGGCATTTATTGCCCATCCTGAGTTGCCCTCGAGAAGGTGCTGGTGGGCCTTCTTCTTGAACTGTTGCAGTTCATGTGGTGAAGGTAACTGTGTCCTGGTTTGGTGCTGAGCATTGTTAGAAATGCTGAAGGCCTTGTCAAGCTTACTGCAACATCCAAAATGGCTGAAAGGCCTCTGCTCAACTGGAGTTTCTGAGCAAAGTTTGGGACAGGCATTGAAAATGCTAGCCGCCGTATAAAAGGCATCTGCAGTTATGCTTGTTGAAAGAAGTTACTGAGTTGCCAACCTCACTTGCAATCATCAGTTCTTGGCCAGACGGGTAGGTGAATGTCACCAAGGAGCTGCTTGTCTCAGCCCAAGGATGCCAAAGAAGAGAGAATATCTAAAATGGTTTGTTTCACTCTAATAGAGCTGGCACTGATGTTGTTTATCCTCCCAGCCAAGGAGACAAGAGCCCATGGGAGATATAAGAAGCTGCACCACTGCCAGACCACAGTCATGGTTGGTATGGAGCAGCTGTGGTTGGACTACCCCCAGAAAATAATGAGAGGTGTATGTCACAGTTATGGCTGAATTAGCATCAGACCATGATGAGAGTCGAACAGCTTAGCACTAGCCGTAGTGAAGCCTGTATGCCAAAGTCAGACTTCAGTGAGGCCCGAATTACATTTCTAAAAATAGACCGGGGTGGGAGAAAACACTATTGAGGCTTGTGTGATATAGATGTGGTCTGACTCGAGCTGAGCCATTTGCGGCTCAGGACACACATCACCCGTTCCTTCATCGCTGCTGGGTCAAAATCCTGGAACTCCCTCCCTAACAGCACTGTGGGAGCACCTTCACCACACGGACTGCAGCCGTTCAAGAAGAAGGCCCACCACCACCTTCTCGAGGGCAACTCAGGATGGGCAATAAATGCCGGCCTTGCTCACGAAACCCATATTCCCAGAATGAATTACAGAAAAGGCCTGTGTGATATAGAAGCGGTATGACTAGTACTGAGCCATATTGAGGCCTGTGTGACAAAGCTCTGGAAGGACTTAGTGTGGGATCTCCACCTTTTGCCAAGTTTAAGACAAACAGGAAAAGGGTGGAGTGGGGTCGTGGTGGGATCAAGGCTCCAGTTCAGACATCTACTTTGTCCATGGTAAAAAGTTAATCAAAATCCTTAATAACCTCAATAATTAAAATTCCCACTTAAAATTTTTGGTGTCCGATTTATCTCTAGAACTTTATAGACATTCCAACCAAAACCGATAGCAACCTTAGAATTCCAAAGACTGAATTGATATTGTGGGAACAAGAGCGGGTCAGAGGCTGAGTATTCTGCGGCGAGTGTCTCACCTCCTGACTCCCCAAAGCCTTTCCACCATCTACAAGGCACAACTCAGGAGTGTGATGGAATACTCTCCACTTGCCTGGATGAGTGCAGCTCCAACAACACTCAAGAAGCTCAACACCATCCAAGACAAAGCAGCCCGCTTGATTGGCACCCCATCCACCACCTTAAACATTCACTCCCTCCGCCACCGGCGTACCGTGGTTGCAGTGTGTACCATCTACAACATGCACTGCAGCAACTCGCCAAGGCTTCTTCGGCAGCACCTCCCAAACCCGCGACCTCCACCACCTAGAAGGACAAGGACAGCAGGCGCATGGGAACACCACCACCTCCAAGTCACACACCATCCTGATTTGGGAATATATCGCCGTTCCTTCATCGTCACTGGGTCAAAATCCTGGAACTCCCTCCCTAACAGCGCTGTGGGAGCACCTTCACCACATGGACTGCAGCGGTTCAAGAAGGCGGCTCACCACCACCTTCTCGAGGGCAACTAGGGATGGGCAATAAATGCCGGCCTTGCCAGCGATGCCCACATCCCATGAATGAATAAAAAAAAAGGATCCCATATGTTTTTTCACAGCCTTCTCAACTTTTCCTGCCACCTTCAAAGATTCCTGTATGCAAACCCCCAGGACTCTCTGTTCCTGCACTCCCTTTGTTTGGCTTCATTACTTGACTAGCTGCTTTTGTTTAATATTTACGAGAAAGTTGTGTCTGACACTCTGCGTCGAACCAATAGCTGGTACTTTGGACAAGTACGCCCTGAATAGGAGGTTAGTAATAACTCAATCCATCAAGTCTCTGTGAAACGCCCTTGGGCAATGGCAGAATGAACACTTGCATTGTTGTGTTAAGGACGGATGATTATCCAGAATTAGCAAATTGGCTGGTGCTCTCCATAGATTTTTTATTTTGAAGCAAGCAATAATTACTCAAATTGCCTAAACTACTCTGAATGGTACCTATAGGCTTGTGCAATTTGCTCTCTTGAAAAAGATGTGTGTCAATGCATGTTCTACTGCTTAAGAGTTTTTGAGCCGAGCAAAATTGTTTTTTACTCTCTCCTGAAACAAAACGACGGCTTGTTTTATTCTGCTGACCACATGCCCAACTCAACTCTGCCACATTTTAATCTCCATGCTCGTTCAAACCCAGAAAATACTGGCGAGGCCCAAAAGGCTCTTTCTGGTAAAGTTGATGCACAATTTCACGCTTGTTTATTTATTAATCCCACTGGTGGTAGTGAGAGCCAGCACTGAGGAGGGGGTTGGGGCGGGGGGGGAGGGGCGGGGGGGGCGGACGGGGGGAATAGAAGCTGAGCTTTCCGTCCCCTCTGTCTGCCACAAGCTCCCGTTATCTGCATAAATCTTTCATTTTGCTAGGAAGCGAATTCTCACCTTTGTGAGCCGAGCAAACCGCAATTAGTTCGAGCTTGCTACACAGGTTGGACAAAACTTCAAATATTAATTTCAACAGCTAATTCACCACGTTGATGCTTACATGGAATTTGCAAAACAGAAACAGGCCATTCGGCCCAACAGGTCTGTGCCAGCATTTATGCTCCACTCGAGCCTCCTCCCACCCTCCTTCATCTAACCTTATTAGCATAACCTTCTATTCCATTCTCCCTTGTGTACTTAGCGAGCTTCCCTTTTAAATACATCGGGGCAGAAATTCGGCTCTCCATGGGTGAGTACGCACGGGGTACTCACCCGTAAGCCCAATGGAAGTGCCGGTTTCCTGCATGCACTGCACATGCGCGGGAAACCGGCACTTCCGTTCCCCTGAAAGCAGGGGTTCAGAGGTCGAACGCGTGCGCAGGAGAGGCAGCGCGTGCGCATCGAACTTACGTTTTTTTTACAGGTTTTCCCGGGAGGGTAAGTCTCCAGAAGTTACACATTTAAAAAGCAGGCGTAAGACCTGCTTTTTACAAGGTAACTGGTGAATTAATTAAAATTAAAACATTTTTTCCACAGGTTTATTATTTTTAAATACTTTAAAGAAAGGTAAGTTTATTTTTAGCCCCGTTAGAAAAAAAAAAAATTTTTTTAATTTAAATTGTTTAAAATAGTTATTTCATGTAATTTATAGTTTATTTAAAAATGTGATTTAAAAAAAAAATTATTTGAAGATTTAGTGATGTTTTGGGGCTGTAGTATTTCTAAGTTTTGACAGCTCTTCCTGTCAAACTTATGAATGGAGCATTCCCTGCTCCGATTGGCCCACGTGATCCCAGGGGACGCATCGAACTAACTGCGCACCGGCAGCTGGAGCAGGCCCAGGATCAGAATTCCACGGGGGCCCACAGCTCAACGGCCGGCGCGCTAGGTAAGTGCAGGTCGGGGGCTTACACGGAAGCCCCCGACCCGAATTTCTGGGTCATCGATACTATTCATCTCAACTCACTCCTTGTGGCAGCAGGTTAACCACCCTCTGGGTAAAGAAGTTTCTCCTGAATTCCTCATTGGATTTATTAGTGACTATCTTATATTTATGACCCCTAGTTTTGGACTTTCCCACAAGTGGAAACAGTCTCTCTACGTCTACCCTGTCAAATTCCTTCATAATTTTAAAGACCTCTATCAGGTCACCCCTCAGTCTTCTCTTTTCTAGAGGAAAGCGCCCCAGCCTGTTCAATCTTTCCTGATAGGTATAACCTCTCAGTACTGGTATCATCCTTGTAAATCTTTTTTGCACCTTCTCCAGTGTCTCTATGTGCTTTTTGTAATATGGAAACCAGAACTGTTCACAGTCCTCCAAGTGTGGTCTAACCAAGATTCTATACAAGTTTAACATCACTTCTCTACTTTTCAATTCTAACCCTCTCGAAATGAACCCCAATGCTTTGTTTGCATTTTTTTTATGGCCTTGTTAACCTGTTGAACCTGTATAGCTCCACGTGACTCTATATCACCCACTTTATTTCATTTTCTGGGGTTATCTTGGGGAGGGGGAAATTATGTTGTGTTTAAAACTCAAAACTTGAAGAACGGAATTCCTTGAGTGCACGCAAGTCACAGTACGCGCCAACGTGACAACACCACATCGACTCAGCCTGCCCCAGGTTTGAACAGCAAAGTTCAAAAGGGTGGATTCCAACATCAATCTGGATCAAGATTTACACCTCCCCTTCCCCCTTTCATCTTCCCTCCATCCGCCCCCAATTCCAGAATTCAAACACCAGGTGAGTGGCATCTCCTTCACCCAAACGTTTTTGGCAAAACTTTTTTTTTTGACTGGTTATGTGGTGAGGTAAGTGGTGTTGAAATCCATCTCGTCGCTGTCATGGTGGTAAACATAAGGGATAGCGCTTTCCCCACTCCAGACAAAAGAGATTTGCCAAAATTTTCTTCCCAAAGCTTTAAGCAGTAGAATTACAATTACTCTATACTTTAATTGTCCAATTTTTCGAATGTGTCTCTTTTCCCATCCTTGGCCATGGTTTCTTGTTCGCTCATGATACCCTCCAATGGAGATATGGGGAGGAGGGGGGTGCAGGAAAGGAGGGACTCAGGGTAAGTCATTAACATCTTACCAGAAACTTGAGCACAAAATCTAGGCTGACACTCCAGTGCAGTGCTGAGGGAGTGCTGCACTGTCGGAGGTGCCGTCTTTTGGATGAGGCATTAAACTGAGGCCCCGTCAGTCCTCTCAAGTGAATGTAAAAGATCCCACGGCACTATTTCGAAAAAGAGCAGGGGAGTTCTCCCCGATGCCCTGGCCAATATTTATCTCTCAATCAACATAACTAAAACTGATTATCTGGTCATTTTCACATTGCTGTTTGTGGGATCTTGCTGTGTGCAAATTGGCTGCTACGTTTCCCTACATTACAACAGTGACTACACTTCAAAAAGTACTTCATTGGCTGTAAAGCGCTTTGGGACAACCTGAGGTCATGAAAGGCGCTATACAAATGCAGGTAATCCAGAGCCCTGGACTAAAGATTTAACGAGACATAAGTTCAAATCCCACCATGGCAGCTAGGAATTTATATTCAGTTAATTAAATAAATCTGGAATTTAAAAAAAAAGCTAGTATCAGTAATGGTGACTGTGAAACTATCGGATTGTTGTAAAAACCCATCTGGTTCACCAATGTCCTTTAGGGAAGGAAATCTGCCGCCCTTACCCGGTCTGGCCTATATGTGACTCCAGACCCACAGCAAATGTGGTTGACTCCTAACTGCCCCTCTGAAATGGGCACCACCTTCTAAAGGGCAATTAGGGACGGGCAATAAATGCTGGCCTTGCCAGCGATGCCCCCATCCTGTGAATTAATTTTAAAAAGTGGATAGGTACCATACCCCAGTACCAGTTAGCAACATTCGAAGGGGGGGGAGGGGAGAGATTTAGAGAGGGAAAGACAGATTGATGACTTGAACTTGGCCCTCTCTAGTTTAGACACTCAACCTCGAGCACTGCAAAAGAACACATAAGAAGAAGAAGAATAAAACACTCAGACGTCCCCCAACCTACACAATATTCCAGTGTGCCAGGCTGATTATTAGAAATCTTTTCCCAATATCCTTTTTAACACGGTCCATCAGGGATCATCCTCCCACTGCCCCCCCTCTCCCCCCCCCCACCCTAGTTCCACAAACCTACCTCCCTGTATTGAAAGACCCCGCGCATCGTTCCTTCCAAACTTCTGGCCAATTAAAGTTGGCCATAATTAATTTCCGCAGGTTTCTTTTTCGCCGATCACCGTCCTTCTTCACTTAAATCCCATATAATCAATTTCATCCTTTTGTCCAGAAGGATTCCACATTATTCATTTCTTTCCCTCGGTATCACAAGTCCCCGCCCATGTGGACTCAATTCTCGCACCTGAGTTCAACTCATTTCAACTCATTACTGTCATAGAATCATACAGCACAGAAGGAGGCCGTTCGGCCCATCGTGCCTGTGCCGGCTCTCAGAAAGAGCTGTCAAATTAATCCCACTACCCCCTGCTCTTTCCCCATAGCCCTGGAAATGTTTCCTTTTTTAAGTATTTATCCAATTCCCTTTTGAAAGTTACTATTGAATCTGTTTCCATCGCCCTTTCAGGCAGCGCGTTCCAGATCACAACAACTCGCTGCGTAAAAAGAATTCTTCTCATCTGCCCCCCCTGGCTTTTTTGCCAATTATTTTAAATCTGTGTCCTTTAGTTAGGGAGCCACCTGCCAGTGGAAACAGTATCTCCTTATCTACTTAATCAAAACCCCTCATAACCTGTTGGATAATCTTTCATTTGCAAATCCACCCCTCCATACCCCTCAGGATATTTTTATGTTGTCCCTTTACAGCCCCAATCTACAAAACTTATGTCCCCTAAAAGTGACCTGATTATGGGGAGGAGATGATGCTATGCGATATTGTCAGAAATGTTCATATCAAGTTCCTTTGTCCCCCCTTTCTTAAAGTCAAAATAAACAGGTTTCAAAATAAATGGGTTTAGGACCTCCTTGAAATGGTAGCGAGTGAAGTTTGATGGGAAGGTGTCGATCCTATGCATGATAATATCAAAACCCAATTCCCAGGTTTACATGGCGATTTGGCCACTATCTTCAATCGTCAAGCTCCCCGACTTCATTCCCACTCGCGACCGGAAGGAAACGGTCACTGGTTGTGCTCTGATGTCAGTAGATCGGGTGGTGCCGGGGAGAGGCAGAATCTCTTGCCGTGGGTATCAACTCCAATATGTGCGGCAATGTAACGTAATCAATGACAACAAAAACAACGTGCATTTATATAGCGCCTTTAACATAGCAAAACATCCCAAGGTGCTTCACAGGGGCGATTATCAAACAAAATTTGACACCGAGCCACATAGGTTGACACTAGGACAGGTGATCAAAAGCTTGGTCAAAGAGGGAGGTTTTAAGGAGTGTCTTAAAGGAGGAGAGAGAGGTGGAGAGGTTTAAGGAGGGAATTCCAGAGGTTAAGGCCTAGACGGCTGAAGGCACGGCCACCAATGGCAGGATGAAGGAAGTCAGGGGTGCACAAGTGGCCAGAATTGGAGGAGCGCAGAGATCTCAGAGGGTTGTGGGGCTGGAGCAGGTTGCAGAGATAGGGAGGGGGCGAGGCCATGGAGGGATTTGAACACAAGGATGTGAATTTTAAAATCGAGGCGTTGCTGGACTGGGAGCCAATGTAGGTCAGCGAGCACAGGGGTGACGGGCAAACAATAGAAATGTCCTCCCTGAATGGGTTCAAAGATCCTTTGTAAACGTTACTTTCGTACACAGCAATCCTCCTCTCCTCAGCTTGTTAAACGCACTGAATAAATTGCTCAAAAATACACAAACTGGTTTCATCCCTGCTCTGTCTCTATCTCTCTCCCACACATACACTCTCGCCATCTGTGACATCTCATTCTCAGGTTGGTACTGCGAGCATAATTAGTCCTGAGAGAACTTCACACATTCCCTCTGTCGACACTCTGTAGGGTAAACTACTGAAGCTGCTCGGAGCCAGGTCCTGCTTTACCTTGCTTTCCCTAACAAGAGCCTGCGTGAAGACAGCTCTTATCACTCGGCTCTTGAGGCTCAATCAGCGTTCTGCGTCGTCACAGAAACCTGAAGCGACAGCAAGTGCTCTTGTAAGCTTTTCGCACCGTTGAAAGGGTGCTGACTCTCGCTGTACTGCGCTCCCTAGTTCAAGTGCGGGCCCAGACTTAGTGTCGGAGGGTTGTTCCGCCAACGGGGGCATCGCAACCAAACGTGCTCCTAACTTCGCCCATCATCCAAACAGGTGCACGTTTGACAGCGAGACCCTGGATCATGATCAGGAGCGGAAACCCAGCCACTTTATCGCCTCGCTAACATTGCTCTTTGTCATAGAAACATAGAAAAACAGGAGCAGGAGTCGGCCATTCGGCCCTTCGAGCCTGCTCCGCCATTCAATATGATCATGGCTGATCCTCTATCTCAATACCATATTCCCGCTCTCTCCCCATACCCCCTGATGCCTTTTGTGTCTAGATATTCACAGCTCTCTTTAAATCTACGACTCTGAAGTTTCTTTTTAATTTATTCATTCACAGGATATGGGCCAGCATTTATTGCCCATCCCTAGTTGCCCCTGAGAAGGTGGTGGTGAGCCGCCTTCTTGAACCGCTGCAGTCCGTGTGGTGAAGGTGCTCCCACAGTGCTGTTAGGGAGGGAGTTCCAGGACTTTGACCCGGCAACGATGAAGGAACGGCCGATATATTTCCAAGTCAGGATGGTGTGTGACTTGGAGGGGAACTTGGAGGTGATGGTGTTCCCATGCGCCTGCTGCCCTTGTCCTTCTAGGTGGTAGGTGACAACCAAAAACTCCCATTCCTACTGGGGGAGGAGAGAAGCTGTGTAACACTGGCGGCACACTATGTTACAGCTTGCCATGAACAGAGGGACAACCAGTAAACTAAGACAAGAGTATATATAAACAAGGCGAAAATATATTTATAAACTCAGGGATATACCTGTTTATACACTGTATGAATGGAACCGCGTTTATGTGTTCAAACATAAATGTATTTTGATGCTTTGGCAACATAAGATGTACCTTATCATGCCAATAAAGCGATTTGTATTGTATTGTATTGTATTGGTAGAGGTCGCGGGTTTGGGAGGTGCTGTCAAAGAAGCCTTGGCGAGTTGCTGCAGTACATCTTGTAGATGGTACACACTGCAGCCACGGTGCGCCGGTGGTGGAGGGAGTGAACGTTTAAGGTGGTGGATGGGGTGTCGATCAAGCGGGCTGCTTTGTCCTGTAGGGTGTCGAGCTTCTTGAGTGTTGTTGGAGCTGCACTCATCCAACAAGTGAGAGTTTTCACTCTGTACTGACTTCATACTGAGGGAAAAATTAATGGTTTTGTTAAAAAAAAATCCATGTATCCAGGTCTGTGCTGAGCAAGGACAACAGTATGGGTACTGCAATTTACCTCACCCTTGGGCTGGAGAGGGGAAATTCAGCCAGGGTTCCCACTCCTGATCGCCATCCAGTGACCCTTGTTAGAAAGTGCGTGAATGTCAATGTGGGATGAGGGCGGGTTTACGTTTGGATGTTAACACTCACCGTCTGCTCTGATACGTGAAGTATTGCTGCTGAGGGGGCAAGGAACAATAGGGTGACCAGCACCCGCAGAAATGTATCACTGCAGGACAGGAGACAAGAGGAGGAGGTGGGAGAGGGAGGGGGAGACATGGGAGGAAGAGGCAGGGGGAGGGGAAGGAAAAGGAAGGAGGAGGAAGAAGAAGGCCAAATTAAGGGGAGGAACTGGGAGGGGAGAAAGAAAGAAAGACTTGCATTTGTATAGCGCCTTTCACAACCACTGGACGTCCCAAAGCACTTTACAGCCAATGAAGTACTTTTTGAAGTGCAGTCACTGTTGTAATGTAGGGAAATGCAGCAGCCAATTTGCACACAGCAAGCTCCCACAAACAGCAATGCGATAATGACCAGATAATCTGTTTTTTTATGTTGATTGAGGGATAAATATTGGCCCCAGGACACCGGGGATAACTCCCCTGCTCTTCTTCAAAATAGTGCCATGGGATCTTTTACATCCACCTGAGAGAGCAGATGGGGCCTCAGTTTAACATCTCATCCGAAAGACGGCACCTCTGACAGTGCAGAACTCCACTGGAGTGTCAGCCTAGATTTATGTGTTCAAGTCCTTTGGAGTGGGATTATGAACCCACAACCTTCTGACTCAGAGGTGAGACTGCTGCCCACTGAGCCACAGCTGACACTAAGGAGGAGGGGAGGAAGAGGAAGGGGAGGTGGGAGAAAGAGGGAGGAGGAGGCGGGTGGAAGAGGAAAGAGAAGGGAGGGGAGCGGAAAATGGAGGAGAGGAAGAGGGAGGAGGAGGAGGGTGGAGGAGGGGAGGAAGAGGGAGGAGGACGATGTAGTGTATGTAACTGTTCTACCTTTAAGAGAACTATTGTATGTAACCGTCCACCTTTAAGAGAACTATTTTAGGTGTGGCACTACTTTATCTTGGCTGCTGTATACTGTAATACCGACGGTGACCACACCGGTATATAAGTGCTGTGTCAGGATTTATTGGGCAGATTCGCCCTGACCTTCGAATAGTAAAGTCCTGTTAAAGTTACTCTTGTAAGTCTGTGTATTAATTCGCCATAATACCTACAGACTTTACAGTGGCGACGAGTTCGATCTTACCCTGCGGCAACAATACTTCCGAAGCAGTTAACGAGCGTCGAGAAGAGGCACCCGCCCTCGTCGTTCTGCTGAGAGAAAACTCGAGTCTGCAGAGCAAGGAAGAAGGAAGAATTCAGACACGAAGCCTTCCATCAGCAACAGGCACTGATTGTCCCTTCTGCCACGGTGGTGAGTGAGCCGATCAGCACGAGAAGCAAGTCGGCCACGGTGACTGTGAGTAAAGGGAAAATAAAAAAAATAAACGGAGGATAAGGGCGGTGAACTCGACCACGGTCGGGGGAAAGGAGCCGGACAGAAGTCGGGCCCAGAGGCACTGAGACTGGGGCAGCGTGGAGCACGGAAGCCGCGGTACAAGCGGGCTGGGAGACGCAACGGCGTCGTGAGACAGCTAGACCGTGACCGGCAAAAAAGGCCAGGCAGCTACCGAGGCCACGAGGCGCTGCGACCGGGATCGTAAGGCGCGGGAAGATATAAAAATAAATAAACCGCGGTGAACTCAGCCGCAGCCGGGGAGGAAAGCACCGGACTGCGAGAGGGCTGGGAGGCGCGATTGGAGTGAAAAAGGCCGGGCAGCGACCGAGGTCACGAAGCGCTGCGACCGGGATCGTAAGGCGCGGGAAGATATAAAAATAAATAAATCGCAGAGAACTCAGCCGCAGCCGGGGAGGAAAGCACCGGACTGCGAGAGGGCTGGGAGGCGCGATTGGAAGCCGCTGAGGGAGAGACAGAGCCCGAGCGAGCGGGAGAGACAGAGCCCGAGCAAGGGAGACTGAGCGAGATCCAGCCCAGCGGCTGAAACTGTTCGCCGTCAACGGGTTGTACCCAGCGCCGGTTGCCCTGCCGAGAAAAGGGAACAAGGAACGCACTGAAGCCGACGCGCAGGCTGCGAACCCCGAAAGCCAGCGGTCGTCGCCCGAGGGAAAAGCTTACCCCTCCCGCCAGGGGAAGAAACGCGGGAAGCCGCCAGTAGGCGGGGAAGAAGACAGAAACGGGAAACCGCCATTTTGAAAGTGGGCGGGGAAAGACAACAAGCGCGGGAAACTGCCATTTGGAAAAAAAAAAGTTAAAGAAATATTTCGTTGTTGTTTCTCAGGAAGAGTGTGAAGATGCCTAAGCGTAGTAACATCAACGACTTCGATTCCGATGTGGAAGATTGGGCCACGTATGTAGAACGCATCGAGATATATTGTAAGGTCAATAAGATAGCAAATTATGACAAAGCTCTAACCTTACTAAACTCAATGGGTGCGAAGACATACGGGTTATTGAAGCATCTTCTATCACCAGCTAAACCGGCGGATCAGTCTTTCGCTAATATTGTTGCTGTCCTGAAGGATCATTTTAACCCCGCACCGCTGATGTTAGCAGAACGATCAAAATTTTACGTGAGAACGCAACGAAAAGAGGAAAGCAACGCGGAGTACCTGGTTGAACTGCGTAGGCTAGCAAAACACTGTCAGTTTGGGGTAAATCTGACAGAGGCACTGAGAGACAAGTTCGTGTGCGGGATGTCGAAGGAAGGAACACAAAAATGACTGCTCGAAGAGAACGATCTTACACTTGATAAGGCTGTCCTTATTGCAGCATCGCACGAAGCCGCAGCAAGAGGCACGGTGGAAATGCAGCGGAAGACAGCGGTACTCAGTGTGGATCAAATGACTTCGGGTACAACGAAATGTTATCGTTGTGGGAAGACAACACACGACCAGAACCAATGCTGGTTTAAAAACCAGGAATGTAGAAAATGTGGCAAGCTTGGTCACATAGCTAAGGTATGCCGGTCAGGAAAGAAGACCAGCAATAATAGGTCACCGCAGAAGAAGTACAGAAAGGTACATAAGGTGACTGGGAAGAGTCCAGATGAACAGAATTCGGACTCAGACTCCAACAGCAAGGAACTGGGTAGTCTGAGGATTCACAATGTGAGTAAAGAAGCTGACCGACAAACTATCTGGGTCACACTACAGATTGCAAAAGTCCAAGTGAAGATGGAAGTGGACACCGGATCAGCGTTGACGGTCATGAATAAGCAAGATTACAAAAAGTTATTCAAACATATTCCCCTACGGGATACGGAGATAGTATTGCAGACATACACGGGGCACAAAGTATACCCCATCGGAAAGATAAAAGTCAAGGTGAGATACAAGGACAAAGATCACCAAGGGATGGACATGTATGTGCTGCCCAAGGGAGGTCCACCACTTCTGGGACGGGAGTGGATCAGGAAAATAAAGATAGACTGGCATTCACTAAACACAATGACGGTAGATTCCGGAAAGGAAGATGTCAAACCTGAACGGTTGTCCAGAATATTGGACGAAGCTAAAGAGGTATTCCAGCAAGGACTGGGAACACTGAGAGGAATTAAAGCAAAAATCAAGATTGCAGAACATGCAAGCCCAAAATTTTTCAAAGCCAGATCGGTACCTTACGCGATACGACCTGCTGTGGAGGCAGAACTGGAAGAGCTTGAACGTTCAGGGGTACTGTCTAAGGTGGACTGGAGTGAGTGGGCCACGCCCATTGTTCCCGTCATGAAGTCTTCATCAAGTAACAAGCCAGGGGGACCGGGAAAGGTCCGCATCTGCGGAGACTTCAAGATCACAGTTAATCCGGTGCTTCACACGGTACAATACCCGCTCCCGCGGATTGAGGATATCTTTGCTTCATTGTCTGGCGGGAAACACTTCACCAAGATAGACCTGGCACAAGCATACTCACAAATGGAAGTCGAGGAAGAGTCGCGCCAGTATCTCACAATCAACACGCACAGAGGCTTGTATCGTTATAATAGACTGGTTTTTGGAGTAGCTTCGGCTCCAGCAATTTGGCAGAGGGCCATGGAGCAGGTCTTACAGGGTATTCCAAGCACGCAGTGTTACTTGGATGATATCCTGATTATGGGAGAAGACGAGGAGGAACACCTCACAAATTTGAAACTGGTGCTCACCAGGTTGAAGGAATATGGCCTTCGAGTCAATCGCCAGAAATGTGAGTTCTTCCAGAAACGGATCTCGTACTGCGGTCATGTCATTGACCAAGAGGGGCTGCACAAGTCACCTGACAAGATAGAAGCTGTCGTGAAGGCCCCCGCTCAGGAAAATGTATCACAGTTGAGATCGTTTCTGGGGTTGATTAATTATTACCACAAGTTTCTGCCAAATCTATCCACGGTGCTGCATCCGCTGAATGCTCTGTTGCGGAAAGAAGTACCATGGAAGTGGAGCGAGGACTGTAAGAAGGCCTTTCGCAGAAGCAAGGCGTTGATTACCTCTGAGGAAGTGTTGGCTCATTTCAACCCAACGTTACCTCTTCGTCTAGCTTGTGATGCTTCCCCTTATGGAATTGGAGCAGTACTTTCACACAAGTTACCAAATGGCTCGGAAAGGCCAGTCGCATTTGCGTCCCGATCATTGACCTCCGCTGAGCGAAATTATGCTCAGATAGATAGGGAGGCCCTCAGCCTTGTGTGGGGAGTAAAGAAATTCAATCATTACCTGCAGGGCAAGAAGTTCACATTACTGACAGACCACCAGCCGTTGGTGTCCATATTCAACCCTAACAAGGCCGTTTCCACTATGACAGCGCAAAGGCTACAGAGGTGGTCCGTGTTACTTGGGGCACACCAATATGACATCGAATACAAAAGGTCCAAACAGCATGGAAATGCTGATGGGTTATCGCGCCTACCGTTGCCAGTAGTAGAAGAGGCGGCTACAGTGGACCCGGTAGAGATGTTCCACTCATCCATAGTGGAATGTCTACCAGTAACAAATTCGATGATCGAAAATGAAACAAGAAATGACCCGACTCTCTCACGAGTCTACGATTAACAGTGGAGGGATGGCCAGCACATGGCGAACCAACGCTGCCCGCATTTTCGCAAAGAAAAGAACAGCTGTCAGTGTGCCGAGGAACTTTGATGTGTGGATCTAGAGTGGTGATTCCACCCAAACTTCAGCATAAGGTGCTAAAGGAGCTTCACGAGGGGCATCTGGGTGGAGTGAAAATGAAGAACCTAGCAAAAGCGTTTGTGTGGTGGCCAGGTATTGATGGAGACATCGAAGAAATAACCAAGAGCTGTCTAGGATGCCAGAAGGTCCAAAACGCGCCACCACAAGCTCCTCTGCATCCATGGGAGTGGCCCTCATCTCCTTGGCAAAGAGTACACGTCGACTTTGCTGGTCCATTTATGGACTCAATGTTTCTAATCGCGGTGGATGCACACTCCAAGTGGCCGGAGGTAATAAAGATGTCCTCCACCACCACGGAAAAAACCATCACAGTATTAAGGACCATATTTGCCAGGAATGGGCTGCCGGAACAGATCTGTTCTGATAATGGACCGCAATTTGTGTCCGAAGAATTCAGGAAGTTCTTAAAAAGGAATGGGGTCAAGCACTACACGTCAGCCCCATACCATCCCGCCACCAATGGATTAGCTGAAAGGTTTGTCCAGACCTTCAAGAAGGCCATAAAGGCCATGGGTAATGAAGACATCAACCTACAACATAAGGTAGATAACTTCTTGTTGGCGTACAGGAATGCAACACATGCGGTCACAAACCAAACTCCCGCCATGATGTTTTTCAATAGAAGACTAAGATGCCGGCTGGATTTGATTAAGCCAAATGTCAGAAGGGACGTAGAGAACCGGCAATTTCAGGGCATGAATGAAAGGCCAACTAGATCCTTTCAGATAGGTCAACAAGTTTTGGCCCGGGACTACCGTACCGAGAAATGGCAGCCTGGAACTATTGGGAAAAGGCTAGGGCCGCTGATGTATACCGTGGACATTGGTGACAGCATAATAAGGCGCCATGTTGACCAGATCATAGGGTCATCCACAAAGGACCAACCTACTCCACAACCTTACACGGCTAATGTTGAAGCAGAGATACCCAGAGCACCTACCTCCGATCTGGTAATACTGGAATCAGATGAACCTGACACTGTCCTTCAAGCCGAATCGACCTTGCCAGAAGAACCTACTACCCCGCCGAAAGCTACTACACCACCAAGGCGTTATCCGGACAGAGTCAGGAAGCCTCCAGAGAGACTGAATCTGTGAACTGTTTTGCATAAGTTGTATATATGTTATGATGTTATGTTAATGGGGAATAAGTATGTTGTAAGCTAAAAAGGGAGGATTGTAGTGTATGTAACTGTTCTACCTTTAAGAGAACTATTGCATGTAACCGTCCACCTTTAAGAGAACTATTTTAGGTGTGGCACTACTTTATCTTGGCTGCTGTATACTGTAATACCGACGGTGACCACACCGGTATATACGTGCTGTGTCAGGATTTATTGGGCAGATTCGCCCTGACCTTCGAATAGTAAAGTCCTGTTAAAGTTACTCTTGTAGTCTGTGTATTAATTCGCCATAATACCTACAGACTTTACAGACGAGGGAGGAGGAGGGGAGGAAGAGGGAGGAGGACGAGGAGGGGAGGAAGAGGGAGGAGGATGAGGGAGGAAGAGTGAGGTGGAGGGGAGAAAGAGAAATGAGGAGGGGGAAGATCAGGGTTGGAGAAGGAGGGGAGGAGGAAAGAGGAGAGAATATTGGCTGAAAAAGTGTAAGCTGTTTTTTGTACTTTAAAAATAAAACACAGCTCTATTTATTTCAATAAGTTTGCAAACTTTTACACCTCATAAAACCTCACTCCTGGCAATCGCCTGCCCTTGGCAATGGTGGTTCCATCAACACACAAAAAGTTGATTCAGAGAAAGAACCCGTTGAGTTGCGCTTACATTGTGTTCAGTGCAGCCAGGGCCCAGAGATGACTTACTGAGCCCGCAGTATGTATTTGCCCTGCTCACTGCATCGTTACTGGCAGTTTGAATGGTCTCCGAGCACAGCGGTCAACATTGGACAAACCCGACATGCGAGATCTTCGATCACGAACCGCCTACCTGAGGCACGGACTAACACCAAATGTAGACGTTGTTAACAAGGGGCAGGCTGCATCAGTCGAGTGGGCTTTAACATAGAACCGAACGGGAACGACCTTTCGGCCCATCAAATCACATTTACAAGATCACACGATAGCTATGGAACAAAATGGTCATTCCACCAATCTAAAAAATCATCAATCCAGCAAGTCCCCCAACTGAATGATTCAATTGTTTTCTCACCACCACTCAGCCCAGAGTCCATTCCATGTAGCTCCTTTCATGACCTCAGGACGTCCCAAAGCGCTTTACAGCCAATGAAGTATTTTTTTAAAGTGTAATCACTGTTGTAATGTAGGAAACACGGCAGCCAATTTGCGCACAGCAAGCTCCCACAAACAGAAAAGTGGTAATGACTAGATAATCTGTTTTTTTTGTGATGTTGATTGAGGGATAAATATTGGCCAGGACACCGGGGATAGCTCCCCTGCTCTTCTTCGAAATAGTGCCTTGGGATCTTTTACATCCCCCTGAGAGAGCAGATGGGGCCTCGGTTTAACGTCTCATCTGAAAGACGGCACCTCAGACAGTGCAGCGCTCCCTCAGTACTGCCCTGGAGTGTCAGCCTAGATTTTTGTGCTCAAGTCCCTGGAGTGGGACTTTTGAAGTGTAGTCGCTGTTGTAATGTAGTGTTGATGATTGCTCTTTGTGTCGTTCCTCAAACCTTTCATTCAACCAACTGGTTTTGAGCCTAACATTATAATCGCCAGAATCCTGCCTGGCAGATTGTTCCGAACATGAATGACACTTTGAGTAAAGAAGTTCTTTTTTTAAAAACAATTTTTTACTCATTTCAATCTTTGTCCTCTGCGCCTATTCCGCTGGTTAATTTTGAAGTAATAGTCAGGATGCTATACTATTTCATATTTTAACTGACCCTCAGCTCAATAGTGTTATCCAATCACAGACCTTCCCTTTGTTCTTTCCTTCCCCTCCTCCCTGCCCCTGCTTAAAAATCTCTCCTCTCTAACCTTTTCCAGTTCTGACGAAGGGCCTCCGATTCGAAATGTTGACTGTTCCTCTCTCCTCGATGCTGCCTGACCCGCCGAGTGTTTCCAGCATTTTCTGTTGTTATCTCAGTTCAATAGTGCAGGAAGCGCTGCATTATTGGATGAGACATTGAACTGAGGTCCCCATTCAGCTGTTTCAGTGGATGTAAAAGAGTCACATGGCACCTTATGAAAGAGCATGGAGATGCCCCAGTGTCCTGGCCAATATTCATCCCTCATCTTCATAACTCAACCCATTTACACATGGGATCACTCTTCTCTACCCTTTATTATCCTTATATTTAAGGGGATACTGGATAAACAGACGAGGGAGAAAGGAATGGAAGGATATGTTGATGGCGTGAGGTGAAGTAACGTGGGAGGAGGCTCGTGTGGAGCATAAACACTGGCATAGATCAATTGGGCCGAATGGCCTGTATTTGTGCTGTAAAATTCTATGTAATATCCCCTTCTTTGGCTCGGTGTCAATTTTTGTCGGAGAAGTAAAAGGCAAGAAGCCTTTGGAGACAGGGCTAACCCAGAATTGATCGCGGATGCAACAGCAGTTTCAAAACCACAGGTCATACAGTTTTAATAGAGGGCTTTCACTCGTGCAATGAATGTTGGGACAGCCTTGCCTTCATAGCATTCTCTTGCTTTCTTTTGATTTCCGGTACAAGCAATATCAACAACAACAACAAGTTGAGCTCAAGTCCCACTCTTGAAACTTGAGTATAAGATCTAGGCTGAAACTCCAGTGCAATACTGAGTGAGTGCTGCACTGTCCCAGGTGCTGTCTTTCAGATGAGGCCCCGTCTGCTCTCTCAGGTGGATGTAAAAGATCCCACGGCGCTATTTCGAAGAAGAGCAGGGGCGTTCTCCCCGGTGTCCTGGGGCCAACATTTATCCCTCAATCAACATCACTAAAAACAGATTATCTGGTCATTATCACATTGCTGTTTGTGGGAGCTTGCTGTGTGCAAATTGGCTGCCGCGTTTCCCACAACAGTGACTGCACTTCAGTAACGTACTTCATTGGCTGTAAAAAAGCTTTGGAACATCCTGAGGTTGTGAAAGGCGCTGTCGAAATGCAAGTCTTTCTTAGATGGGCCAACTAGTAATCTTGAAGAATGAAAACTGGAAGCAAAAAGTCTGATTTTAGATCCCTGCTTTAAAAGAAAAGGACGGCATTCACACACAAGTGGACATATGTACGTGAGGAGCCTTCTTTTAAATGCCCCAGATCCATCTAGTTTTGGACTGGGGGGGCGGGGGTGGGTTATGGAGGGGGAAAGAGAAGAGTCACTGTGGGTAGGGATGTTTGAATTGAGCAAACTATTGCGAATAATAAAAGACTGAAAACTGCTGTTTGTGATATTAATGAGTGAATGAATAAACAGTCATATGATAGGTGTCTGCCTGCTATTTTACTGCAGTCATTCACCCGTTTATTTTAAGCTGGTTAATATTACAGAAGCATACAGGGGAATGTGTTATAAATGTACTGAGCATTCATCTGCTAATATCAGCAACAGTCATTTTTAGGCTGAACTCCTTTTAGCAACCAGCAACAACGTGCATTTATATAGCAGCTTCAACATAAGGAAACATCCCCAAGGTACTTCACAGAGGGAGAAAAGAATAGGAGCCAAGCCTTTGTGGGAAAGTTAGGAAAAGGTGATCAAAATCCTGGTCAAAGAGGAAGGAATTAAAGGTGAAGGGTTGAGAGATAAAGAGGCAGAAGGGGCTTAGTGAGGGGGTGCTAGAGAAGCGAACTGAGATGGCTGATGGTGGAACTAAGGGAGGGAAGGAATACAAAGAAGGCCAAAGTCAAAGGGCCAGAGTGTGGAGATGCCGGAGTTGGACTGGGGTGGACAAATGTAAGAAGTCACACAACACCAGGTTATACGAAGGAGCAGCGCTCCGAAAGCTTGTGATTTCAAATAAAGCTGTTGGACTATAACCTGGTGTTGTGTGACTTCTTACAAAGGGCCAGAGGGCATGGGAGGGAGCAAACAATGGCCGAGGTTGTCAAGGTAAGGTGGGACGAGGGATTTGTAGATGAGGATGAATGAACAGAGCTGGCAAGAGAATCCATTTTGTTAAATTATATTCATTTCCTCCCCTCAAATTTCACAAGTTGACAGGGTAGATGCTGAGAGGTTGTTTCCCCCTGGCTGGAGAGTCCAGAACTAGGGGGCATAGTCTCAGGATAAGGGGTCGGCCATTTAAGACTGAGATGAGGAGGAATTTCTTCACTCAGAGGGTGGTGAATCTTTGGAATTCTCTGCCCCAAAGGGCTGTGGATGCTCAGTCGTTGAGTATATTCAAGACTAAGATCGATAGATTTTTGGACTCTAGGGGAATCAAGGGATATGGGGATCGGGCGTAAAGTAGAGTTGAGGTTGAAGATCAGCCATGATGTTATTGAATGGCGGAGCAGGCTCAAGGGGCCGTATGGCCTCCTCCTGCCCCTGATTCTTATGCTCTTAATGCAACATTCAGATTGCTTAAATGTTGCATTTCTAGGGGCCAATCAGGCCTGATTGTTGCAGTCCCATAACATGCAGAATTAGTTCGATGATGTAAACCCTGGTCTGTGCCGAGTCAGCTGATCTCAGTTGAGGGGCCACGATTGGCCTCAGTACCCTGAGGTTGGGAAAGGGAAAAAGAAATATCGGTTCCCGCTCCTGATAGTCAACCAGTGTCCCCAGCTGGAATGTTCCTGTGTGTGGCCGTTGGGTGAGCACAGGATCTGACTTTGCTGTGATGGCCTCCAACAACAACAACTTGCATTTATATAGTGGCCTAGAAATTGAGTGCCCTTAGCGCCGATTTTGCGGCGCTAGAGGGCCTAGCGCTGCAATTGGCGCCGGCGCCGAAATTGCCTGGGGCCCTTCCGCCGCGGTAGACCGGTAGCGCTGCGCCGGCACCGATGACGTCATCGGTGTGCGCAGCGTCCCGGTTGCCATGCCGACGGGCCCCAGCGCCAAAATTCAGTTGCGGCCGCCTCGCCCGTGGCAGCCGCAACTAAGACTCTGGCAACAGAGTCTTACAAGTCTTTGCGCCGGCGCATTAAAGGCCCCGCGGCGGCCGGCCGCTTTCCCGCCGGCCGCCTGGCCGCAGCTCCCCCCCCGGACTTCCCCCCCACCCCCCCCGGAACAGAAGCAAGCCCGGCACTTGTCCGAGGTGCCGGGCTCATTTTTAAAAAGATTTTCGCGGGCCGCGGCCGGCTGCAGGCAGCTCCTCCTTAAGGGAAGGAGGAGGCCTGCACTTCGCGAGCCTGCCGCACCGCATCGGGTGCCGCAGCGCCGGAATTGCGGCGCGAAACGGCAGTTAGCGCCGATTTACCGCCGCAAAGACCCTTCAGTAGCGCCGGCAGCCGTTTGGGCGCGGCCCTGCTGAATTTTTGGCGCGCGCAGGGGGACTTAGCGCCGGCACTAACTTCCGGCGCTAAAGCCCTGGCTAAGCCAAAACTCAATTTCTAGGCCAGTGCCTTTAACATAGGAAAACGTTTCACAAGAGCGCAATCAGACAAAAATTGACACCGAGCCAAAGAAGGAGATATTTCATAGAATTACATAGAATTTTACTACACAGAAACAGGCCATTCGGCCCAACAGATCCGTGCCGGTGTTTATGCTCCACACCAGCCTCCTCCCAACCCTCTACATCTCACCCCATCAGCATGTCCTTCTATTCCTTTCTCCCTCATGTGTTTATCTAGCCTCCCCTTAAATGCATCTATACTATTCGCCTCAACCACTCCCCGTAATCGCGAGTTCTCACCACTCTCTGGGTAAAGACGTTTCTCCTGAATAAATGAATAAATCACTTGATCTTCGTTTTGTTCTCTCCAGTTTTCTCCGCTTGCTTCCTCTCCTGAAGGCAAGTCTACCTTTTCCGGGGTAGAGTTCCATCGCCCCGGTTGTCATCCAATAGCCCATCCTCACAAGTGGCTCGTCCTCAGGTGTGAACTTTCACAGCGAGTGCTCATTGCTACAAGTGGGACACACACACACACACACACTAACTAACTGTGCAATATTAGAATATGAAGGAGCAACACATTCAAATCACAATACTTTTCCTGCTAATGGAAGATAAATTCCTCTATTAAACAATGGACAGAGTGATGTGATACGATCATGTTGAATATTCATCCCAGACAATCCACTACATTTTCCTGGCCCAGCACTAGATGAATTGAATTGCCTGGACACAGTAATTTTCTGTTCATGAATTCCTCGCCCAATCTTTTGTTATTTAATTCCTCGCCTAATTTTTCTGTTCATGAATTCCCAGCTCAATCTTTTACTCCAGAACCCGACGCCCAATTTTTCACTATTCATAGTGCTTAGGTGATCTCATACAGCCACGCGCAGGGCAGGCTGAGGAAGCAGTTAAAAAAGCATATGGGATCCTGGGCTTCATGAATAGAGGTATAGGGCTGGATTTTCATTGAGGAGGCGGGTAGGAGGTGGGACTACAACTTTCGGGGTTGTAGTCCCGCCTCCATCGAGTTGTAGCCAACCCACGCGATTTTGACTTGATTGACCTTGTTGAGCGCACCCAGCGGGCTCAGCAGGCCAATTAAGGGCCACCCGGCAACAGGTGACGTCACAGATTGAAATTTCACCTGTCAAGAAATATCAGCGTTTCGCAGATGTTTGAAGCTGTCAAACACTGACAATCTGTACTCTAAGTTAATTCCTTCCTCTCAGGATGATTTAGAGATCTCCCCGGAATAGAAAGCTGAATGCTGCAATTTTTGACAGATCGCGGCCATTCTGCTTTCTGTGCCGGTGAGATGAAGGACTCCCGAGACCTGAAGGAAGGAAGGCTGTAAAGGTAAGTAAAACTTCTTTAAACACCTTAAACACACCAAACACACTTACCTCTGCACTCATGCACCCATCACTCACCTGAACACCGGACATCTTGACCCCTCCAAGCCCTTCAGCCCGACGGCCCGCCTCGCTAACTTGGCGTGGTTTGGAGCCGTCGGGAATTCCACACTTCACCAATGAAAATAGGGATTAGGCTAAAAACTGCCTGTTAACTACCTGTTAACAGGCAGTTAATTGGCACTAATCCCCTTCCCGCCTCGGGGAGGCGGGTCCCAGTGCGGTTTGGGTACCCGCCTCCTTTGAAACTGGCATGGAGGCGGGTTGGGGGTGGGATGGATTTGTGCCCCCCGACTTCGGGATTTTAACCCCCCACACGCCTCCAATCCCGCCTCCACGGCCCAATGAAAATCCAGCCCATAGAGTACAAAAGCGTGGAGATTATGATGAAGCTGTATTGTCCAGTCTCTTCCCACCTACATCCGCGACTCTTCGGACGCCCTCCGCCACTTTAACAGTTTCCAGTTTCCTGGCCCCAACCACTTCCTTTTCACCATGGACGTACAATCCCTCTACACCTCCATCCCCCACCAGGATGGCCTGAGTGCGCTCCGCTTCTTCCTTGAACAGAGGCCCGACCAGTCCCCATCCACCACCACCCTCCTCTGCTTGGCTGAACTTGTTCTCACATTGAACAACTTCTCCTTTAACTCCACTCATTTCCTCCAAATCAAAGGTGTTGCTATGGGTACCCGCATGGGTCCTGTATCGACTTGTATGTGGGTTCAATGACGAGACATTTATGAAAGAGATGTCTTTTTATCTAAAGTCTGTTCAACTCTTTATACAGCATTACAGGAGACACCATGTTAGTGATCCCTCTAAAGCGAAAGCAAAACTAAACTGCTTGTCTCTGTCACATGCCCTCTGCTGGTCAGGCATAAGTAATCAATCAGGCAAACATGCTGGTAAGGCATCATAATCAAACAGGCAAATACCATCACTATTTGCTGATATCATTACATCTGCCTTTCTTAAAACAAAAGTAATTTACTTTTAACTAACAACATGTTTTCTTTGTATTAATCTGCATTTTAACTGTAACACTTAATGAACTTACATTATCATTATCATGATCAAGGTTTTTTAACCTTGCTTTGTGTGTTCACATGAAATATGTAAATACACTAGAACTTGAAGAAAGAATAAGATAACATTACTTCCTTCTATAACAATAGTCCTTAAACTTGCTCAATGAGTCTCTCAGGAGGCTTCACGTGTCTTGAGGATTTTCTGATTGATTGTCCTTGAATCTGAGTTGTTGCCTCAGATGATGTGTTCTCAGCTGTGTGATCAGGTTGTTCAACAGTATCAGTCTTTTGACCTGCTGTGTGATCAGGTTGTTCAACAGTATCAGTCTTTTGACTTGCTGTGGCTGGTCCCATGAGAAGATCTCGACAATTTCTTCTCAGAACAGCACCCTCATCAGTCTGAATGGTGTATGATCTTGGTTGAATTTCACTCAGGACAGTTCCCTTCTGAGTCCATGTGTTTGTTTTGTCTTTCAACCTTACTTGGTCACCAGTGTGGAGTTCAGGTAGGTTTTGTGTTCCTCTGTCATAGTAGTACTTTTGCTTTTCTTTCTGTTGTTCTTTGAACTTCCTCACTTTCTCCCCCTCTTTTGTTTTCAGGAGGTTCTCCGGGATGGGTAGGTTTGACCTTAGCCGACGTCCCATAAGGAGTTGGGCTGGTGACATACCACACTCGAGCGGCGTTGTGCGGTATACAAGCATGCTCTGGTAGAAGTCAGTTCCACTGTCTTTTGCCTTGTACATCAGTCTTTTTACTGTCTGGACCGATTTTTCCACTAGTCCATTGGACTGTGGAAAGTGAGGACTTGACGTTGTGTGAACAAAGTCCCACTCTTTGGCAAAGTGTCGGAAACTTGCATTGTAAAACTGGGGTCCGTTGTCTGTGAAGACCTCACTTGCCACGCCATGTCTGGAGAATATGGCTTTCATACATGTTATCACAGCATCTGCAGTGGTGTTGTACAGTCTACAAACCTCTGGATACAGGGAGTAATAGTCTGTGACTACAAGATAGTCCTTCCCTTGACATACGAATAGGTCAGCGCCTACCTTCTGGTAAGGTCTGTCTGGTGCTGGGTGTGGCTTTAGTGGTTCTACCGGATTGCTTGCTCGATATTTCAGGCATATTGTGCAGTTTGACACCTCATTTGTCACATCTTGGTTGATTCGTGGCCAGTACATCACCTCTCGTGCTCTTTTCTTACACTTTTCGATTCCCAGATGTCCTCCATGGATCCTTTTTAGCATCTCTTTTCTCAGACTCTTTGGGATAACTATTTTACTTCCTTTGTAGATGATGTCTTCGACCAGTGATAGTTCCACCCTGCAGTTCCAGTACTCTGCCATGTCAGGTGAGCAGTCTTGCTTCATGTTGGGCCATCCATCCAAGATGCTTTTCCTCAGTCGTCTCATTGTTTCATCTTTGTTTGTCTCAGTCTTTATGAGCTCCATTTTTGCATCTGCTATGGGCAGTGCACTTGTGATCATGTCCACGTAGGCGTTCACTTTTTCATCCATTTTGGTGTTTGCGGGCTCACTTGGGTCAACAGCTCTGGACAACGTGTCTGCTGTATACATAAGCTTACCCGGTGTGTACGCAACATTCAGTGTATAGCGTTGCAGCCTGATCATCATTCTTTGTATTCTAAGCGGACAGCTATTTAGTGGCTTTTGGAACAATGCAATCAAGGGCTTATGGTCAGTCTCTACACTGATTACTTGTCCTGCCACAAACTGGTGAAATCTTTCACAGGCGTATGTGATGCTGAGCAGCTCCTTTTCTATTTGAGCATATCGCGTCTCCGTGTCTGTCATTGAGCGCGATGCATATGCAATAGGTTGCCAGTAGTCATATTTTTGCAGAAGAACGGCACTGAGCCCACTCTGTGATGCATCTGATGATATCTTGATGGGTCTCGCTGGGTCATAAAACCTCAGAACTGGTTCCTCTGTGAGCAGTTTCTTTAGATCGCTCCATGACTTCTCATGCTCATGATTCCATTCCCATTCTATGTTCTTTTCAGTTAGTCTTCTCAGTGGCGCCATCTTTTCTGAGAGGTTGGATATGAATTTCCCCATGTAGTTGATCATTCCATTAAACCTCTGCACGTCCTTTTTGCATTGTGGCTTTGGCATATTCTCAATGGTGGACACCTTTCTGGGACCTGGTCTGATGCCCTCACTGCTAAGGATATCTCCCACGAATGTCAGTTCTGTCACCCCGAGCTGGCATTTCTCTCTATTCAGCTTCAGGTTTGTTTTCCTTGTTGCTTCCAGCACTTTTTTCAGTCTCTCGTCATGCTCAGTTCTCGTGGTTCCCCATACTATGATGTCATCCATTGATGTATCAACACCCTCCAGGTGCTCATAGATCATATGGATAGTTTTGTGATACACTTCAGGAGCTGAGGCAATGCCAAATGGTAACCTTAGGAATCTGTATCTGCCAAATGGACTGTTGAACGTGCACAGTCTTGAACTTGCTTCGTCCAATTTCATCTGCCAAAATCCTGATGATGCATCTAACTTGCTGAAATACTTTGCATTTGCAAACTGTGCCATGATTTCCTCATGTGTAGGAAGCTTGAAGTGCTCTCTCTTTATTGCTCTGTTTAGATCTCTTGGATCCAGGCAAATTCTGAGCTTTCCATTCTTTTTGTCCACTACGACGAGGGAACTCACCCACTCAGTTGGCTCATTTATCTTCCGAATCATGTTCAGGCTTTCCATCCTGTCCAACTCTGCCTTCAGTTGCTTTTGAAGAGCAAACGGGACTTTTCTGCATGGATGTATGACCGATGTCATACTTTTATCTACTCTGATCGTGTGTTCTCCTGGAATGCAGCCTAGACCCTTAAATAGGTCGTTGTACTCTTTCATGAGTTCATCATAGACTGTCTCTCCTTCGCTTTCCACAACGAGGACTCTCTTTACCAGGTTCAGTCTCTCACAGGCTTTTAAACCTAGTATGGGTTGCACATCCTTTGGCACCACGATTAATGCTAGCGTGTGCTCTCTGTCCTTGTGTGTTACTTTGACAATGCATCTTCCTTTCACTGGTATATCAGTACCTGAGTATCCTGTCACTTTCACTTTTATTCCATGTATCTTTGGTCTGGGTCTAATTTTCTTAAAATCAGTCTTTGATATCACATTAACTTGTGCTCCAGTATCCAATTTAAATGGAATGTGTATGTCATTCACTTTTAGTGTCAACATCCAGTCTCTTTCTTCTTTTTTGTTTTCAGACACAACATCTACATAGCACTCCTCTATGTCGCTTTCATCTACTGCATGGACCTTGCTTTGTTGCATTTGGTTCTTACAGCAACGGGCATAATGGTTGTTCTTGTTGCAACTATTGCATGTTTTACCATATGCTGGACACTTGGTGGATGCTGTGTACCGCATCGACTACATGGCTTTCGGTTGCCCCTTTCATTTTTGTTCGCTGGCCATGCCTCTTTTTTCACATTGGCGCTTTTTGTTAAACGGTTTGTGTCCGTTCATTCTCACTGCATCCACGTTGCAGCTATTGTCACTGAACAGCTCCTTTGCCTACAACTTCACAGTCTCTGTAGCCCTACACAGTGCTATGGCTTTTCCCAGGTCTAGATCTTGCTCTCTTAGCAGTCTTTCCCTTAGACCATTATCCGGAATACCACACACCAGTCTGTCTTTTATCAGCGAGTCTGTCAGTCCCCCAAATTCACACGATTTGCTTCTGTTTCTCAGTTCAGTCACATACTGATCAATAGTCTCACCCGTTTTCTGTACACATGTGAAAAATCTGTGCCTCTCAAACGTCACGTTACGTTTAGGTATGCAGTAGGCCTCAAACTGTTCCATTATTTTATCTAGCTTCATTTTGTCTCCATCAGCAGCGAATGTGAAGTTATTATACACCTCCAGCGCTTCATCACCCACGACATGTAAGAACACTGACGATTTCTTTTTATCACTTTTCTCGTCAGCTCCGATTGCCGCTAAATACAACCCCACACGTTGTTTGAACCTCCTCCAATTTTCAGCCACATTACCTGTCAACTGAAGCTTCGCCGGTGGGTGTAAACCTTCCATTTTTTTCACTTCGTTAGCTATTCTCCAATGGTAAGTAACGATGTTCTCTTTTGGCTTGCTAATATGTGGAGAGCTGGTTTAACTTCAGATTTTTCCTCTTCATCTCTTTCAATCACTTCTGACACCATGTATCGACTTGTATGTGGGTTCAATGATGAGACATTTATGAAAGAGATGTCTTTTTATCTAAAGTCTGTTCAACTCTTTATACAGCATTACAGGAGACACCATGCTAGTGATCCCTCTAAAGCGAAAGCAAAACTAAACTGCTTGTCTCTGTCACATGCCCTCTGCTGGTCAGGCATAAGTAGTCAATCAGGCAAACATGCTGGTAAGGCATCATAATCAAACAGGCAAATACCATCACTATTTGCTGATATCATTACAGGTCCTAGCTATGCCTGCCTCTTCGTGGGATATGTGGAACACTCTTTGTTCCAGTCCTACTCAGGTCCCCTCCCTCACCTCTTTTTCCGATACATTGATGACTGTATCGGTGCCATTTCCTGCTCTCACCCCGAACTAGACAATTTCATTCACTTTGCCTCCAATTTCCACCCTTCCCTCACCTTCACATGGTCCATCTCTGACTCTTCCCTTCCCTTCCTCGACTTCTCCGTCTCCATCTCTGGGGATAGGTTATCGACCAATATTCACTACAAGCCCACTGACTCCCACAGCTACCCGAACTACACTTCCTCCCACCCCACCTCCTGTAAGGACTCTATTCCATTCTCCCAGTTTCTCCGTCTCCGCCGTATCTGCTCCGACGATGCCACCTTCCACACCAGTGCTTCCGACATGTCTTCCTTTTTCCGCAACCGAGGATTCCCCTCTACCGTGGTTGACACAGCCCTCGACCGTGTCCGTTCTACCTCCCGCACTTCTGCCCTCACCCCTGCCCCTCCCTCCCGGAACCACGATAGGGTTTCCCTTGTCCTCACCTTTCACCCCACCAGCCTTCACATTCAATGGATCATCCTCCGCCATTTCCACTACCTCCAAAGTGATCCCACCACCAAACGCATCTTCCCCTCCCCTCCCCTTTCTGCATTCCGTAGGGACCACTCCCTCCGAGACACCCTAGTCCACTCCTCTATCACCCCCAACAGCCCTTCCCCTTCGCCTGGCACCTTCCCGTGCAAGCGCGGGAGATGTAACACCTGCCCCTATACCTCCCCCCTTCCCACTGTCCAGGGCCCCAAACACCCCTTCCAGGTGAAACAGCGATTTACTTGTACTTCTTGCAATCTAGTATACTGTATTCGCTGCTCACGATGCGGTCTCCTCTACATTGGGGAGACCAAACGCAGATTGGGTGACCGCTTTGCGGAACACCTCCGTTCAGTCCGTAAGGGTGACCCCGAGCTTCCGGTCGCCTGTCATTTTAATTCACCGCTCTATTCCCACTCAGACCTCACCATCCTCAGCCTCTTGCATTGTTCCACGGAAACCCAGCGTAAGCTCGAGGAACAGCACCTCATCTTCCGATTAGGCACTTTGCAGCCTTCCGGACTCAATATCGAGTTCAACAATTTCAGATCATAACCTCGGCCCCTATTACATTTTTACTTATATTTTTTTCCACCCCTTTGTTCTGGGTCTTCCCTTCCCCCCCCCCTTTCCTTTTCTTTCTCTCTCCCACACGGCAGCTGTCTCTCATCCTGCCAGTACACTTCACACCTAATCTCAGCCGTCTTTTGTCTCCACTGTCCTATTACCATCTCGTCTGGTTTTGAATACCTCTTAATGTCTCTGTTACTTCTTTTGTTCTATTGCAGTCCTGCCTTCGATCTATTTTATTTCCTTTCCAGTTTTGAAAAAGGGTTTCGACCCGAAACGTCAACTCTAATTTCTCTCCACGGATGTTGCCTGGCCTGCTGAATTTTTCCAGCATTTTCTGTTGTTATTTCGGATTTCCAGCATCTGCAGTACTTTGCTATCGTACTACTGTATAAAACACTGGTTCGGCCTCAACTGGAGTATTGTGTCCAATTCTGGGCACCGCACTTTAGGAAGGATGTGAAGGCCTTAGAGAGGGTGCAGAAAAGATTTACAAGAATGATTCCAGGGATGAGGGACTTCAGTTACGTGGATAGACTGGAGAAGCTGGGGTTGTTCTCCTTGGAGCAGAGAAGGTTGCCCGGAGATTTGATCGAGGTGTTCAAAAGCATGAGGGGTCTGGACAGAGTAGATAGAGAGAAACTGTTCCCATTGGCGGAAGGGTCGAGAACCAGAGGACACAGATTTAAGGTGATTGGCAAAAGAACCAAAGGCGACATGAGGAAAAACTTTTTTACGCAGCGAGTGGTTAGGATCTGGAATGCACTGCCTGAGAGGGTGGTGGAGGCAGACTCAATCGTGGCTTTCAAAAGGGAATTGGAGAAGTACCTGAAGGAAAAAAAATTGCAGGGCTACAGGGAAAGGGCGAGGGGGGAGCGGGACTAGCTGAGGTGCTCTTGCAGAGAGCTGGCACGGGCTCAACGGGCCGAATGGCCTCCTTCTGTGCTGTAACCATTCTATGATTCTATGTTCTACTCTGATAATTTCTAGCCTATAGTTACAATCATAGAATCATAGAAATTTACAGCACAGAAGGAGGCCATTCGGCCCATCTTGTCCGTGCTGGCCAACAAAGAGCTATCCACCCCTTTCCCACTTTCCAGCACTTGGTCCATAGCCCTGTAGGTTACGGCACTTCAAGTGCATATCCAAGTACTTTTTAAATGTGATGAGGGTCTCTGTCTCTACCACCCTTTCAGGAAGTGAATTCCAGACCCCCACCACCCTCTGGGTGAAAACATTTCTCCTCAAATCCCCTTTAAACCTCCGACCAATTACTTTAAATCTATGCCCCCTGGTTATTGACCCCTTTGCTAAGGGAAATAGGTCCTTCCTATCCAATCTATCTCAGCCCCTCATAATTTTATACACTTCAATAAGGTCTCCCCTCAGCCTCCACTGTTCCAAAGAAAACAACCCCAGCCTATCCAATCTTTCCTCATAGCTAAAATTCCCCAGCCCAGGCAACATCCTCGTAAATCTCCTCTGCACCCTCTCTAGTGCAATCACATCCTTCCTCTAATGTGGTGACCAGAACTGCACGCAGTACTCTAGCTGTGGCCTAACTAGTGTTTTATACAGTTCTAGCATAACCTCCTTGCTCTCATATATACCTCGGCTAATAAAGGCAAGTATCCCGTATACCTTCTTAACCACCTTATCTACCTGTCCTGCTACCTTCAGGGATCTGTGGACATGCACTCCAAGGTCCCTCTGATCTTCTACACTTATCAATGTCCCACCATGTATAGTGTATTCCCTTGCCTTGCTGGCCCTCCCCAAATGCATTAACTCACACTTCTCTGGATTGAATTCCATTTGCCACTGTTCTGCCCACCTGATCAATTTATTGATATCTTCCTGCAGTCTGCAATTTTCTTCTTCAGTATCAACCACACGGCCAGTTTATGCATATAAAAAGAAAAAGAAAGGCTTGCATTTCCATAGCGCCTTTCACAACCACGGGACATCCCAAAGCGCTTTACAGCCAATGCAGTACTTTTGAAGTTTTGTAATGTGGGAAACGCAGCAGCCAATTTGCGCACAGCAAGCTCCCACAAACAGCAACGTGATAATGACCAGATCATCTGTTTTAGTGATGTTGATTGAGGGATAAATATTGGCCCCAGGACACCGGGGAATAACTCCCCTGCTCTTCTTCAAAATAGTGGCCGTGGGATCTTTTACATCCACCTGAGAGGGTAGACGGGGCCTCGGTTTAACGTCTCATCCGTAAGACGGCACCTCCGACAGTGCAGCACTCCCTCAGCACTGCAGCCGAGCGTCAGCCTGGATTGTTGCACTCAAACTCTCTGGAAGTGGGACTCAAACCCACTGCCTTCTGACTCAGAGGCGACAGTGCGACCCCCTGAGCCACAGCTGACACTGTGCATATGCATGTATCTGTGTGTGTCTGGCTGTCTGTATTTGCCTGCATTTATAATGTGCTTCAACAGCTATGAACATTTTCCTGCTTTGAACATGTAGGCACAGTAACTCCAAGGTTTATAGCCAACGGGTGCGACTGATCTCGGTTAGAGGACAGCAAGTTTGCAGAAGTGGAATTCCAGTTACAAAAGTGCACACAGGAACAACCAAGTATTCCAAGCATCTCCCCCTCCTGCCATCGACAGTCCCAGGGCACCAAGGGTCAGGGAGTTAAATACTGAGCTGTCTTCCTGCCTTGCCACATGTTAAAGACATTCAGTGAAGCAGCATGGTTCCACGCAGGGACACACAGTAATGATTACACCACTTTGAACCGTGAAAACACTCGATTTGTTTTACATTTTCTGACACCAGCCCGTGAAAATAAGGAGCAAAGATGGACTTGGTCAGTCTCAGCTGCTGATTTTAACAAGCTGTCTCTCTCAGAAACAGGCTGCCTCACTGACCGTCTCAGGGAAGAAATAGCTGCTGCCGCTAATGTCACTCCTCGTCCGGTGACCCTGATTTGTGCCCTATGCCTCGACAGAGCACCCATGTACTGCTTACCTTGTCCGCCTCTCCCTTCCTCCTCCCACTTCCTCCTTCCATAGAAACATAGAAACATAGAAAAATAGGAGCAGGAGTAGGCCATTCGGCCCTTAACAGTGGGAGGAAGGCCTGCAGTACCGCAGCGTGCCGTGCCGCAGCGTGTGGCGCTGCAGCACGTTGCGCTGCGATATTCAGTTTCAGCGCCCTAAGAGGGATGCGGAGCACCTCGAGCCGTGCCCCGTGTCCCTCGAGGGGCAGTGAAACTGAATATCTGACGATCGCTGAAGCCTCGAACGCTGCGCTAAATCCTGCGCTCAGGCGACTTTTGCGCCACTTTGGCGCCCCAACCCAATTTCTAATAATTTATCATACCAAAGACTTTTCTACTGGCTCAGCTGCCCAAGCCTATACTCACTGAGCCATTGTGGGAGCCCTTTAGAATGATTCTTTTTATGTCACCGTTACCAGCAAGAATCCAATACCATGGCGTTCCAACATATTAAAGATAGGAAACATGAGTGGGGGAAATAAAGAGGACAAATTTAACGGTGGTCATATCCAGTGAGAGGAGAGAGCATCAATGGAATGTATAACCTCAATTAGGATTCACGCCCGAGCCCATGCTTGGGGACTGAGTCCCAGTATTAACAATGGTAAGGTTGATGTGTCCAAGCTCCCTCAACAATGTGCTTCAAAGCCTATCTCAGGAGAGCAACATGCTCACTCCATCAATTGAAGCACTGGGTGTGGTCTCTGTAAAGCTACAGCTTTCAGATCCTCAGGACATCCCAAATCATTTCCCAGCCAATGGGTTACTTTTGATGTGCAGCCACTGTTATTTTGTCGCCCTACAAACAGCAATGACATAAATAACCGGTTAGACCTTTTCTGGTGGTGTTGATTGAGAGATGAATGTTTTCTAAGACTCCCTGCTCTTCTTACTATAGTACCATGGGATCTTGTACATCCACCAGATTCGGTAGACAGGGCCTTGTTTAATTTTTGATTTGAACAATGGCACCTCGTACAATACAGCATTAACGTATCAGGTGCTCAAATCCTGGAGCAGGGCGTGAACCCTCAACCTTCTGATAAAAAATAGAAAAGAAAGACTTTCACGACGTCCCAAAGCGCTTTACAGCCAATGAAGTACTTTTGAAGTGTAGTCACTGTTGTAATGTGGGAAACGTAATGCACAGGCAAGAATGCCAACAAGTGAAGCAAGATGGCACTTACTTAAACTGTAGTCATCCTCTAAACAAGCCATCCTCACAATGCTAAGAGCACACTGCATGCAAGGAAACCTCGCCTTAGCTGACAACACCCCTGGTCTGCTGCTCATCTGCTGCTGAAACCCTCATCCATGCCTTTGTTACCTCTAGACTTGACTATTCCAACGCACTCCTGGCTGGCCTCCCACGTTCTACCCTACATAAACTTTAAGTTGCCCGTGTCCTAACTCGCACCAAGTCCCGTTCGCCCGTCACCCCTGACCAAAATTGGCTCCCGGTTAAGCAAAGTCTTGATTTTAAAATTCTCATCCTTGTTTCCAAATCCCTTCACGGCCTCGCCCCTCCCTATCTCTGTAATCTCCTCCAGCCCCACAAACCCCCAAGATATCTGCGCTCCTCTAACTCTGGTCTCTTGAGCATCCCTAATTTTAATTGCTCCACCATTGGCGGCCGTGCCTTCAGTTGTCAAGGCCCTAAGCTCTGGAATTGCTTTCCTAAACCGCTCCGCTTCTCTTTTCTCCTTTAAGATGCTCCTTAAAACCTACCTCTGCCCTAATTTCTCCTTATGTGGCTCGGTGGCAAATGTTGTTTTATGACAACTCCTGTGACGCACCTTGGGACGTTTTACTACGTTAAAGGCGCTATATAAATACAAGGGCCTAGAAATTCACGAGCCTTAGCGCCGCTTTTGAGGCGCTAGAGGGACTAGCGCCAGAGTTATGGCCAGTTGAAAAATTCCCTGGGGCCCTAAAGCGGCGTTGCACCGGTAGCGCTGCGCCGGCACCGATGACGTCATCGGTGTGCGCAGCGTCCCGGTTGCCATGCCGACGGGCCCCAGCGCCGAAATTCAGTTGCGGCCGCCTCGCCCGTGGCAGCCGCAACTAAGACTCTGGCAACAGAGTCCAACATGTGTTTGCGCCGGCGCATTAAAGGCCCCGCGGCGGCCGGCCGCTTTCCCGCCGGCCGCCTGCCCGCAGCTCCCTCCCCGGACTTCTCCCCCCACCCCCCGGAACAGATGCAAGCCCGGCACTTGTCCGAGGTGCCGGGCTCATTTTTAAACAGATTTGCGCGGGCCGCGGCCGGGTGCAGGCAGCTCCTCCTTAACGGAAGGAGGAGGCCTGCACTTCCCCAGCCTGCCGCACCGCATCGGGTGCCGCAGCGCCGGAATTGCGGCGCTAAACGGCAGTTAGCGCCCTTTTCCAGGCGCTAAGACCCTTCAGTAGCGCCGGCAGCCGTTTGGGCGCGGCGCTACTGAATTTTTGGCGCGCGCAGGGGGACTTAGCGCCGGCACTAACTTCCGGCGCTAAAGCCCTGGCTAAGCCAAAACCCAATTTCTAGGCCAAGTTGTTGTTGTTGTTGTTGCTGGTATATCTGCTATACTCTTCACCAGACAAAATGGAGGAGCTAAGCAGCGTCAATTTTGTTGTTTCAAGTTTCCTCCCGTCCTCTCTTGAAGGCGCTGACTCTTGCAGGCTGACTTCTAACGCCTCACCATTTTTTCTGTGTGAGTCAAGTCAGTGAGTGCTGGCAGGCAGTTTGACAATGAGGGGCATCACAAACAAGCTCAATACTGTCCTCCCTCAACGCCCGCATTGATGTACTTTTTTTCCACAGGTTACTGGATACTGATTCAGGAGCTATAGCTCAGTGTGCTATTTCCCTTTCCCGGGGAAAAGACTTACATTTATATAGCGCCTTTCACCACCTCAGGACGTCCCAAAGCATTTTACAGGCAATTAAGTACTTTTTGAAGTGCAGTCTCCGTTGTAATGAAGGAAATGTGGCAGCCAATTTGTGCACAGCAAGATCCCACAAACAGCAATGTGACAATGACCAGATAATGGCCTAGAAATTGGGTTTTGGCTTAGCCAGGGCTTTAGCGCCGGAAGTTAGTGCCGGCGCTAAGTCCCCCTGCGCGCGCCAAAAATTCAGTAGCGCTGCGCCCAAACGGCTGCCGGCGCTACTGAAGGGTCTTAGCGCCTGGAAAAGGGCGCTAACTGCCGTTTAGCGCCGCAATTCCGGCGCTGCGGCACCCGATGCGGTGCGGCAGGCTGGGGAAGTGCAGGCCTCCTCCTTCCGTTAAGGAGGAGCTGCCTGCACCCGGCCGCGGCCCGCGCAAATCTGTTTAAAAATGAGCCCGGCACCTCGGACAAGTGCCGGGCTTGCATCTGTTCCGGGGGGGGGGGTGGGGAGAAGTCCGGGGAGGGAGCTGCGGGCAGGCGGCCGGCGGGAAAGCGGCCGGCCGCCGCGGGGCATTTAATGCGCTGGCGCAAACACATGTTGGACTCTGTTGCCAGAGTCTTAGTTGCGGCTGCCACGGGCGAGGCGGCCGCAACTGAATTTCGGCGCTGGGGCCCGTCGGCATGGCAACCGGGACGCTGCGCACACCGATGACATCATCGGTGCCGGCGCAGCGCTACCGGTGCAACGCCGCTTTAGGGCCCCAGGGAATTTTTCAACTGGCCATAACTCTGGCGCTAGTCCCTCTAGCGCCTCAAAAGCGGCGCTAAGGCTAGTGAATTTCTAGGCCAATCTGTTTTAGTGGTGTTTAGTAATGGATAAATATTGGCCATGGCACCTGGAATAAACTCCCCTGCTCTTCTTCGAATAGTGCCGGGGTATCTTTTACATCCACCTGAAAATGCAGATGGGGCCTCAGTTTAAGGTTTCATCTGAAAGATGGCACCTGCCAACAACACAGCACCTCCCTCAGCACTGCACTGGGAGTGTCAGCCTAGATTTTTGTGCTCAAGTCTCTGGAGTGGGACTTGAACCCACAACCTTCTGACTCAACCGCAAGAGTGCCACCAAAGCTACGGTTTACAACACGTCCAATTCTGGCACACCTATTGCGCCCCTGGCACAGATCAGCTAACTTAGAACAGAGAGGGCAATGAACCTGGGACCTACCCGATCTCAGTGGTTCAGTTCCACCGTGTACAGTGCACTATGACATATGGTAGTGTAAGTGATTACAGGAAACTTTCGATTTACCGGCACCTAAATAACCGGAAATCTCGGTTAACCGGCAAAATTCAGGAGTAGGTTCAGGTAAGTTTTATTACTTGCCTTCCTCTATCTGTTGCTGTGCAAGGGTGTGGCTGCAGCTGTTGCTAAGCTACAGAGATGCTTGGAACCTGTGGCCATTGTTCTGAACCTGTAAGCAACAGGGTTTGTTGCTTTATACAGAGCTCTTAGCTCCGTATCTTTTACTGTAGCTTTCGGTTATCTGGAATTTTTGATGAACCGGCACCACGTCGGTCCCGTCGGTGCTGGATAAAAAAAAGTTTCTGTATGACAGTGGACTAGCAAAGTTCATAATCCCACCATGGCAAGGTGTGAAAATTGAATTCAATAAATGTGGTCATTTGTGGCCTGGCAGGAAAAAAGTGACCAGAAAGTTGCCAGATTTCCATAGTCTCAAGAGATTCACTGCTGCCCTTCCGGGAAGGGGAACTTGCCATCCTTACCTGGTCTGGCCTACCTGTGACCTCAGTCCCGCAGAGCGTGGTTGGCTCTTAATGCCCTCCGAGGTGGTCTAGCAAACTACTTAGCTTACAAACCCTTAAGGTCCCACCACCATCTTCTCAGGACAAGTTACATCAAATTACATTGAATTTACAGCCCAGAAACAGGCCATTCAGCCCAACTGATCCATGCCGGTGTTTATGCTCCGCATGAGTCTCCTCCCACTCTACTTAATATAACCCTATCCGTATATCCTTCTATTCCTCTCTCCCTCATGTGCTTATCTAGCCTCCCCTTAAATGCATCTATACTATTCGCCTCAACCACTCCCTGTGGTAGCGAGTTCCACATTCTCACCACTCTCTGGATAAAGAAGTTTCCCCTGAATTCCCGATTGGATTTATTAGTGACTATCTTATATTTATGACCTCTAATTTTGGACTCCCCCCCTAAAGGACAAAGCAGCCCGCTTGATTGGCACCCCATCCACCGCCTTATTCATTCACTCCCTCCACCACCGGCGCACCGTGGCTGCAGTGTGCACCATCTACAAGATGCACTGCAGCAACTCACCAAGGCTTCTTCGGCAGCACCTCCCAAACCCGCGACCTTGTAAGGGGTTCTTAGATCACAGAGGTTTCTCTCTCTAGAGGCCTCTCTCTCTTGCACAGTAAACTTTCGAGTGGTTCGACCCACTCGCCCCTTAGATTCTATACACTGGACTTTGAGGCAGGAACTACAATGCAGAGAATACTCTATAGACCAGGTTTAATGAAAGCGAAATGAAATTTTATTGCATACAGAAACAAATCAAACTGCAAGCCAATAAGGTACATGGGAGGGAAAAACACATCATAATGCAGTACTAACTAAGCTATATACAGGCATATTATACTTTACAAAAGTCATCACGAAATGGGGAAACACACGGAACATCGAGGGACAACAACTCATTGTTAAAATTACCCCTTAAATGCCCACCCCCTAAGCCTATCTAGATCAGATTGTGAGGGGCCAGAAACATGCTCACCAATCCAGTTGGAAAAGTATAGAGTTTTGAAAAAGGTCTGTGTTTTGATCCTTTCAGGCATCCTGTCTCCACGTGGTCAGCGGAACGCAGCGGGCTGCGACACACCTTCTCCGCCCTCGAGGTGAAGATCACGGACAGGCTGGATGTCAGCAGGCCTGGACGTCGGTGCGGGGAGAAACCAACTGTTTTACCATTTTCGCATGGGTTTCGTCGCACAGCCCAGTTGGTTCACCGTCTTCATATAGGTTTCTACCTATCTTTGTCAGGGTCCCGGGGTTGGTCGATGATCTCCCAACAGTTACCCCGGGGCTAGATGCTGACTTGATCTCCCATCTCGAACCTCGATCCTCCGTCGTCTCCACTTGAACTCTGCACCGATACCGAAAAGGGCTGCGTTTTCGATGGCTGGCGATGTAAAGAAGCAGAAGAAGATCCTTTCGGTCGCTACCCCGGGTCCCCAGATATACTTCTCAAAAGAGGCCCTTATCTCCCGCCAGATCAAGGTTAGTCTTTGTTTAACTTTTGGCGGGCTTGTAGCACAGCGGGGTAGTTATTATGTTTTAAACTACTTTGGGATGGCTGGTAACGGCCATCTCTGGTTTGGAATGACCCTGTATTGTTTTTAATGTCCTCTTGATGTCTTTAACGGTTCTTGATGTTCCCCCTATGAATATGAAACTGTTTCCCTTTGTCTGGGTAAACATTTAGATGGCCTTTATCTACAGGCCGATCTGACTGGATCTGCATCCAATCCATATGTACGTGGCTCTGTCTGGTTTCGTTTTCTCTGAAACGGCCTTCCAGAACTTACTGTGGGCTGAATCCACAAAGGCTGTCTGGGGACTGCAGGAACCATTTTAAAGTGTCCCAAAAGCTGGTCATGGGGTCTGGCGGCCATTTTGTGTGCCCCTTTTTCTGGGCTTCTTTTAAAACAGTCTTTAAAAGTTAAGGCCTTTTCTGCCAATAGACCCTTATAGGACAATGTTCAATTTTGCAAATCTTACAACCTCTTCCACCTAGAAGGACAAGGGCAGCAGGCGTATGGGAACACCACCACCTCCAAGTTCGCCCCCAAGTCACACACCATCCTGACTTGGAAATATATTGGCCGTTCCTTCATCGTTGCTGGGTCAAAATCCTGGCACCCCCTCCCTAACCGTGCTGTGGGAGTACCGACACCTCACGGGACTGCAGCGGTTCAAGAAGGCGGCTCACCACCACCTTCTCAAGGGCAACTAGGGATGGGCAATAAATGCTGGCCTTGCCAGTGACGCCCACATCTCGTGAACGAATAAAAAAAAAGTGGAAACATTTCATGTACGTCTACCCCATCAAACCCTTTCATTATCATAACGACCTCGATCAGGTCACCCCCCCCCCTCAGCCTTCTCTTTTCTAGAGAAAAGAGCCCTGTTTAGCCTTTCGCATTTACGTCACGCCTTATTGTATCTGAGAAAGGACTTTTGTATATAAGGGATAGCTACACGGTCCTATGGGCAATAACTGTGGAACTAATCAACATCCTGAGAATAAATAAAAATAATACCAAACAGACCAATCATGACAGCCCAAAGGTGAAAGCAGAAGAGAAATTATTCCATTATCAGCACTACAAATACTAATTAATTATTCATCTAGACAGGACAGTTTAACACCTCGTTATTCAGTATTTGTCACAATCTTGCTACTGTTAATATCACACTCTAAGGAGTTGAGGTTTTACAAGCAGTCATAAACTGTTATGTTATTGGAGTTATAAAACACTGTTTTTCTAAATCAATGGGAATCTTGCTGGACTGTATTTCATCCGTATCAAGGAAAATCGATTCAAAGCTGTTCACTGTTTTGCCCCCATTTTGGATCAAGTCCAACACCTGTTGACTGAAGGTTTCATGTGATCTTCACACACCGCGAGTTCGTTTTTTTCTCCTATTTTGGCTGACAGCCTCCAGGGTTGCCCAGGATTATGCGACGTGCATTCTTGGTGTTTGAATGTGTTACAACCGATGCAGCCAAGCAACAAAAAAAATCTTCAACAAGGGGCACTGAATCACACACTCGTGGCTCCGTGGGGTGGCGCTCTCGCCTCGGAGTCAAGAAGGTTGGTGGTTCAAATCCCACTCCCGAGACTTGAGCACAAAAATCTAGGCTGGCACTCTGGTGGAGTGCTGCCCTGTCAGAGGTGCCGTCGTTCGGATGAGATGTTAAACGGAGGCACCGTCTTCCTCCTCAGGGTAAAAGAACCCACAGCACTATTTCACAGAAGAGCAGGGAGTCATCCTCGGTGTCCTGACCAATATTTATCCCTCAATCAACCTAACAAAAACAGATTATCTGGTCATTATCACGTTGCTGCTTGTAGGTGATTGCTGTTTGTGGGAGCTTGCTGTGCGCAAATTGGCTGCTACTTTACAACAGTGACTACGCTTCAAAAAGTACTTCATTGGCTGTAAAGTGCTTTGGGACGTTGTGCAAGACACTATATAAATGCAATTCTTTCTTTCTTTTCCCCCCACAAGCCCCTAGTACTCTTTGACCTCTGCCCAATCTTTCTAGTGTGCAGAACTGTACAGCTATGTATACTACTGTATGATTTTGACACCCACCTCTGCCTCTTCACCTTTTCTCTCATTCCCTCAATTATCTCTGTGTTATTAGCCTGTTAGCCTGGCATCCAGTTGTGGAGGAGCCTCCTCCTGCTAAATATTGGCAAGACTAAGCCATCATCTTCAGCTACTAAC
Organism: Somniosus microcephalus; assembly: GCF_052327205.1. Lineage (NCBI taxonomy): Eukaryota > Metazoa > Chordata > Chondrichthyes > Squaliformes > Somniosidae > Somniosus > Somniosus microcephalus. Next base: position 11,632,364 of record NC_140999.1, read on the forward strand.
ACAGATTCCGTACCCATACCGCCACCTCCATTCCCCTCACTGACCGCTGTCTCAAGTTGAATCATACTGCTCACAAACTTGGCATCCTATTCGACCCTGAGCTGAGCTTCTGACTCCGTATCCTCTCCATCAGCAGCCATACCATCCCATGTGCCCATCACCCCCCTCCACCCCTGTTCTCGTTGACCTACATTAGCTCGCAGTCCCCCGAGCCATCTATTTAAAATTCTTAATCTTGTATTTAAATCCGTCTATGGCCTTGCCATTCCCGCTCCCTCCAAGGCAGCTGAAGGTACGGCCGCCAATGATACTGACCCCTCCGACATTGTGGCACTCCCTCAGTACTGACCACTCCAACAGTGCAGCGCTCCCTCATTACTGCCCCTCCGACATTGCAGCGCTCCCTCAGTACTGTCCCTCCGACACTGTGATGCTCCCTCAGTACTGACCCCTCCGACAGTGCAGCGCTCCCTCAGTACTGTCCCTCTGACGGTGCAGCTCTCCCTCATTACTAACCCCTCCGACATTGCGGTGCTCCCTCAGTACTGTCCCTCCGACAGTGCAGCGCTCCCTCAGTACTGTCCCTCTGACAGTGCAGCGCTCCCTCAGTACTGTCCCTCCGACAGTGCAGCGCTCCCTCAGTACTGCCCCTCCGACAGTGCAGCGCTCCCTCAGTACTGCCCCTCCAACAGTGCAGCGCTCCCTCAGTACTGTCCCTCTGACAGTGCAGCGCTCCCTCAGTACTGTCCCTCCGACAGTGCAGCGCTCCCTCAGTACTGCTCCTCTGACATTGCGGTGCTCCCTCAGTACTGTCCCTCCGACAGTGCAGCGATCCCTCATTACTGACTCCTTCGACAGTGCAGCACTCCCTTAGGACTGACCCCTTCGGCAGTGCAGCGCTCCCTCAGTACGGTCCCTCCGACAGTGCAGCGCTCCCTCAGTACTATTCCTCAGACTGTGCAGCACTCCCTCAGTACTGCCTCTTCGAGAATGCAGCACTCTCTCAGTACTGTCCTTCTGACAGTGTAGTGCTCCCTCAGTACTGCCCCTCCAACAGTGCGGTGCTCCCTCAGTACTGCTCTTCCGACAGTGCAGTGCTCCCTCAGTACTGACCCTCCGACAGTGCGGTGCTCCCTCAGTACTGCCCCTCCAACAGTGCAGCGCTCCCTCAGTACTGACTCCTTCGACAGTGCAGCGCTCCCTCAGAACTGCCCCTCCAACAGTGCAGCGCTCCCTCAGTACTGCCCCTCCGACAGTGCAGCGCTCCCCCAGTACTTACCCCTTCCACAGTGCAGCACTCCCTCAGTACTGCCCCTCCGACAGTGCAGCGCTCCCTCAGTACTGCCCCTTCGACAGTGCAGCGTTCCCTCAGTACTGCCCCTTCGACAGTGCAGCGCTCCCTCAGTACTGCCCCTCTGACAGTGCAGCGCTCCCTTGGTACTCACCATCCGACAGTGCAGCGCTCCCTCAGTACTGTCCCCTCTGACAGTGCATCGCTCCCTCAGCACTGCCCCTTCGACAGTGCAGCACTCCCTCAGTACTGCCCCTCCGACAGTGCAGCGCTCCCTCAGTACTGCCCCTCCGACAGTGCAGCGCTCCCTCAGTACTGCCCCTCCGACAGTGCAGCGCTCCCTCAGTAGTGCCCCTCCAACATTGCAGTGCTCCCTCAGTACTGCCCCTCCGATAGTGCAGTGCTCCCTCATTACTGACCCCTTCGAACGTGCAGCGCTCCCTCAGTACTGCCCCTCCGACAGTGCAGCGCTCCCTTGGTACTCACCCTCCGACTGTGCAGCGCTCCCTTAGTACTGCCCCCCCCCAACAGTGCGGCGCTCCCTCAGTACTGCCCCTTCGAAGGTACAGCACTACCTCAGTACTGACCCCTCCGACAGTGCGCTGCTCCCTCAGTACTGTCCCTCCGACATAGCATCGCTCCCTCAGTAATGCCCCTTCGACAGTGCAGCGCTCCCTTAGGACTGACCCCTTCGGCAGTGCAGCGCTCCTTCAGTACGGTCCCTCCGACAGTGCAGCGCTCCCTCAGTACTATCCCTCAGGCAGTGCAGCACTCCCTCAGTACTGCCTCTTCGACAATGCAGCACTCTCTCAGTACTGTCCCTCTGACAGTGCAGCGCTCCTTCAGTACTGACCCCTCCGACAGTGCGGTGCTCCCTCAGTACCGCCCCTCCAACAGTGCAGCGCTCCCTCAGTACTGTCCCTCTGACAGTGCAGCGCTCCCTCAGTACTTACCCTTCGACAGTGCAGCGCTCCCTCAGTACTGCCCCTTTGACAGTGCAGCGCTCCCTCAGTACTGCCCCTCCGACAGTGCAGCGCTCCCTCAGTACTGCCGCTCCGACAGTGCAGCGCTCCCTCAGTACTGCCCCTCCGACAGTGCAGTGCTCCCTCAGTACTGCCCCTCCGACAGTGCAGCGCTCCCTCAGTACGGTCCCTCTGACAGTGCAGCGCTCCCTCAGTACTGTCCCTCCGACAGTGCAGCGCTCCCTCAGTACTGCCGCCCCGACAGTGCGGCGCTCCCTCAGTAATGACACCTTCGACAGTGCAGCGCTCCCTCAGTACTGCCCCTCCGACAGTGCAGCGCTCGCTCAGTACTGCCCCTCTGACAGTGCAGCGCTCCCTCAGTACTGCCCCTCCGACAGTGCAGTGCTCCCTCAGTACTGCCCCTTCGACAGTGCAGCGCTCCCTTAGGACTGACCCCTTCGGCAGTGCAGCGCTCCCTCAGTACGGTCCCTCCGACAGTGCAGCGCTACCTCAGTACCATCCCTCAGACAGTGCAGTGCTCCCTCAGTACTGACCCTCCAGCAGTACAACGTTCCCTCAGTACTGCCCCTCTGAAAATGCAGCACTCACTCAGCACTGCCCCTCCGACAGTGCGGCACTCCCTCAGTACTGCCCCTTCGACAGTGCAGCACTCCCTCAGTACTGACACCTCCGACAGTGCGGTGCTCCCTCAGTACTGTCCCTCTGACATAGCAGCGCTCCCTCAGTAGTGACCCCTTCGACAGTGCAGCGCTCCCTCAGTACTGCCCCTCCGACAGTGCAGCGCTCGCTCAGTACTGTCCCTCCGACAGTGCAGTGCTCCTTCAGTACTGCCCCTCCGACAGTGCAGCGCTCCTTCAGTACTGACCCTCTGACAGTGCAGCGCTCCCTCAGTACTGCTCCTCCGACAGTGCAGTGCTCCCTCAGTACTGCCCCTCCGACAGTGCAGTGCTCCCTCAGTACCGCCCCTCCGACAGTGCAGTGCTCCCTCAGTACTGCCCCTCCGACAGTGCAGCGCTCCCTCAGTACTGCCCCTCCGACAGTGCAGCGCTCCCTCAGTACTGCCCCTCCGACAGTGCAGCGCTCCCTCAGTAGTGCCCCTCCAACATTGCAGTGCTCCCTCAGTACTGCCCCTCCGATAGTGCAGTGCTCCCTCATTACTGACCCCTTCGAACGTGCAGCGCTCCCTCAGTACTGCCCCTCCGACAGTGCAGCGCTCCCTTGGTACTCACCCTCCGACTGTGCAGCGCTCCCTTAGTACTGCCCCCCCCCAACAGTGCGGCGCTCCCTCAGTACTGCCCCTTCGAAGGTACAGCACTACCTCAGTACTGACCCCTCCGACAGTGCGCTGCTCCCTCAGTACTGTCCCTCCGACATAGCATCGCTCCCTCAGTAATGCCCCTTCGACAGTGCAGCGCTCCCTTAGGACTGACCCCTTCGGCAGTGCAGCGCTCCTTCAGTACGGTCCCTCCGACAGTGCAGCGCTCCCTCAGTACTATCCCTCAGGCAGTGCAGCACTCCCTCAGTACTGCCTCTTCGACAATGCAGCACTCTCTCAGTACTGTCCCTCTGACAGTGCAGCGCTCCTTCAGTACTGACCCCTCCGACAGTGCGGTGCTCCCTCAGTACCGCCCCTCCAACAGTGCAGCGCTCCCTCAGTACTGTCCCTCTGACAGTGCAGCGCTCCCTCAGTACTTACCCTTCGACAGTGCAGCGCTCCCTCAGTACTGCCCCTTTGACAGTGCAGCGCTCCCTCAGTACTGCCCCTCCGACAGTGCAGCGCTCCCTCAGTACTGCCGCTCCGACAGTGCAGCGCTCCCTCAGTACTGCCCCTCCGACAGTGCAGTGCTCCCTCAGTACTGCCCCTCCGACAGTGCAGCGCTCCCTCAGTACGGTCCCTCTGACAGTGCAGCGCTCCCTCAGTACTGTCCCTCCGACAGTGCAGCGCTCCCTCAGTACTGCCGCCCCGACAGTGCGGCGCTCCCTCAGTAATGACACCTTCGACAGTGCAGCGCTCCCTCAGTACTGCCCCTCCGACAGTGCAGCGCTCGCTCAGTACTGCCCCTCTGACAGTGCAGCGCTCCCTCAGTACTGCCCCTCCGACAGTGCAGTGCTCCCTCAGTACTGCCCCTTCGACAGTGCAGCGCTCCCTTAGGACTGACCCCTTCGGCAGTGCAGCGCTCCCTCAGTACGGTCCCTCCGACAGTGCAGCGCTACCTCAGTACCATCCCTCAGACAGTGCAGTGCTCCCTCAGTACTGACCCTCCAGCAGTACAACGTTCCCTCAGTACTGCCCCTCTGAAAATGCAGCACTCACTCAGCACTGCCCCTCCGACAGTGCGGCACTCCCTCAGTACTGCCCCTTCGACAGTGCAGCACTCCCTCAGTACTGACACCTCCGACAGTGCGGTGCTCCCTCAGTACTGTCCCTCTGACATAGCAGCGCTCCCTCAGTAGTGACCCCTTCGACAGTGCAGCGCTCCCTCAGTACTGCCCCTCCGACAGTGCAGCGCTCGCTCAGTACTGTCCCTCCGACAGTGCAGTGCTCCTTCAGTACTGACCCTCTGACAGTGCAGCGCTCCCTCAGTACTGCCCCTCCGACAGTGCAGTGCTCCCTCAGTACTGCCCCTCCGACAGTGCAGCGCTCCTTCAGTACTGACCCTCTGACAGTGCAGCGCTCCCTCAGTACTGCTCCTCCGACAGTGCAGTGCTCCCTCAGTACTGCCCCTCCGACAGTGCAGCGCTCCCTCAGTACCGCCCCTCCGACAGTGCAGTGCTCCCTCAGTACTGCCCCTCCGACAGTGCAGCGCTCCCTCAGTACTGCCCCTCCGACAGTGCAGTGCTCCCTCAGTACTGACCCTCCAGCAGTACAACGTTCCCTCAGTACTGCCCCTCCGACAGTGCAGCGCTCCCTCAGTACTGCCCCTCCGACAGTGCAGTGCTCCCTCAGTACTGCCCCTCCGACAGTGCAGCGCTCCCTCAGTACTGCCCCTCCGACAGTGCAGTGCTCCCTCAGTACTGACCCTCCAGCAGTACAACGTTCCCTCAGTACTGCCCCTCCGAAAATGCAGCACTCACTCAGTACTGCCCCTCCGACAGTGCGGCGCTCCCTCAGTACTGCCCCTTCGACAGTGCAGCGCTCCCTCAGTACTGCCCCTCCGACAGTGCAGCGCTCGCTCAGTACTGCCCCTCCGACAGTGCAGCGCTCCTTCAGTACTGACCCTCTGACAGTGCAGCGCTCCCTCAGTACTGCTCCTCCGACAGTGCAGTGCTCCCTCAGTACTGCCCCTCCGACAGTGCAGCGCTCCCTCAGTACCGCCCCTCCGACAGTGCAGTGCTCCCTCAGTACTGCCCCTCCGACAGTGCAGCGCTCCCTCAGTACTGCCCCTCCGACAGTGCAGCGCTCCCTCAGTACTAACCCTCCGACAGTGCAGCGCTCCCTCAGTACTGCCCCTCCGACAGTGCAGCGCTCCCTCAGTACTGCCCCTCTGACAGTGCAGCGCTCCCTCAGTACTGCCCCTCCGACAGTGCAGCGCTCCCTCAGTACTAACCCTCCGGCAGTGCAGCGCTCCCTCAGTACTGCTCCTCCGACAGTGCAGTGCTCCCTCAGTACTGCCCCTCCGACAGTGCAGCGCTCCCTCAGTACCGCCCCTCCGACAGTGCAGTGCTCCCTCAGTACTGCCCCTCTGACAGTGCAGCGCTCCCTCAGTACTGCCCCTCCGACAGTGCAGTGCTCCCTCAGTACTGACCCTCCAGCAGTACAACGTTCCCTCAGTACTGCCCCTCCGACAGTGCAGCGCTCCCTCAGTACCGCCCCTCCGACAGTGCAGTGCTCCCTCAGTACTGCCCCTCCGACAGTGCGGAGCTCCCTCAGTACTGCCCCTTCGACAGTGCAGCGCTCCCTCAGTACTGCCACCGGGGTGTCAGCCGAGATTAAAATTGGGGATGCGCAAGAGGCCAGAATTGGAGGAGCGCAGAGATCTCGGAGGGTTGTTGGGCTGGAGGACGTTACAGAGATGGGTAAGGGGCGAGACCATGGAGGGATTTGAAAACAAGGATGTCAATTTTAAAATCGAGGTGTTGCCAGACCAGGAGGCAATGTAGATCAGCGAGCACAATGGTCACAGGTGAACAACTCAGAAGGGCAACCCCTCCACTCAACAGAATCACACGCTTGAGGTTAGTGCCACACGGCCCTGGTGCCACTTCTACCCTGTGGCCCTGTACATCGTCTTCGCACTTCGTAATAAGCGGGATGGGATGAAAAAGATGGGTGGGACACCAAGGCGCCTGTCCGCCTGTCCAGCTAGTCAAGGCTGCTGGCTGTCCGTAGAGTGGTGGTGGGATTTTCCAGTGTGGGAGGTGTGGTGGGACAGCGGGGGTGGGGGTCACTGGGTAAGGATAGCAGAGGGACAGACGGGACAGGGATGGTAAGGGTAGTGCGGGTGGAAATTAATTTTTCTTTAAATTGGGTTCTCCCCTTCTGCGGTCCTTCCCAATGAGTGCAGTGTAGCTGGAGGGCTGCCCAGTCGCTCAAGTCCAGGGCTTTAATGACCCTTGCCCCTCATGTTGGCCAGTGAAGCATCCCAGAGGCCATTGTGCCTAATAATATGGAGAGCCCATCATATGCACCTTGTGCACCAGTCGCTGAAGGTAAGCATGCAGGTGCAGCAGGCGGTTAAGAAGGCAAATGGTATGTTGGCCTTCGTAGCGAGAGGGTTCGAGTACAGGAACAAGGATGTCTTGCTGCAGTTGTACAGGGCCTTGGTGAGACCACACCTTGAGTATTGTGTGCAGTTTTGATCGCCTTATCTGAGGAAGGATGTTCTTGCCATGGAGGGAGTGCAGCGAAGATTCATCAGGCTGATACCTGGGATGGCAGGAATGACATATGAGGAGAGATTGGGTTGATTGGGCTTGTACTCGCTGGAGTTTAGAAGAATGAGAGGGGATCTCATTGAAACTTATAAAATTCTGACAGGACTGGACAGACCAGATGCAGGAAGGATGTTCCCGATGGTCGGGGAGTCCAGAACCAGGGGTCACAGTCTAAGGATAAGGGGTAAGCCATTTAGGACAGAAATGAGGAGGAATTTCTTCACCGAGAGAGTGGTGAACCTGTGGAATTCTCTACCACAGAAGGCAGTTGAGGCCAATTCATTAAATATATTCAAGAAGGAGTTGGATATATTTCTTAAGGCTAAAGGGATCAAGGGATATGGGGAGAAAGCAGGGACAGGGTACTGAATTTGGATGATCAGCCATGATCTCATTGAATGGCGGAGCAGGCTCGAAGGGCCGAATGGCCTACTCCTGCTCCTATCTTCTATGCTTCTATGCTTCTATATTATTGGCCGTAGGGAAACTCCCATTGTTCTTCTTTAATTGGTGCTATGGGATCTGTGTCTTTCTCTTCACCCAGCAGATAGGACCCTGGTTTCATATCTCATCTGAAGACTGGCACCTCCAATAACGCAGCACTCCCTCATTATTCCACTCAAGTGTCCGCACAGATTATGTGCCCAAGGCCTGGAATGGGGCTTGAAACCACATCCTCTGACAACCAGCGGCAATTATCAGTCAGAAGAATCGCTCGCCATGTTGCTGATTTTGTCACTGCAGCCTCCTCTGTGCATGGCTCCCCACTCCCAACCCACTGAAGTCAGAATCCTTGTCTTCATTTACAAATCCCTCTGTGGCCTTACCCCACGGTATCTCTATAAGCCTGGTCAGCCCTACATCCCAGGAGTGCACTTTCTACTCTTCTACCTCTGGCCTACTGTGTGCCTCTCAGCCCCACCTCCCTCCCCCTCCTCCCAACCTCCCTCCCAACCTCCCTCCCCCCCCTCCCAACCTCCCTCCCCCCATCCTCCCCTATTGCCCTCTGACTCCCCAACCCTCCTCCCCTTCCCCATCCTCCTCCCCATTGTCCTCCTCTACCTTCTCCCCATCTCCTCCTTCCCTACCTTCTCCCCATCCTCTTTCCCTAACTCCTCCTCATCTCCTCCTTCCCTACCTTCTCCCCATCCTCTTCCCCTACCTCCTCCCCATCTCCTCCTTCCCTACCTTCTCCCCATCCTCTTTCCTTAACTCCTCCCCATCTCCTCCTTCCCTACCTTCTCCCCATCCTCTTTCCCTAACTCCTCCCCATCTCCTCCTTCCCTACCTTCTCCCCATCTTCTTTCCCCATCTTCTCCTTCCCTACCTTCTCCCCATCCTCTTTCCCTAACTCCTCCCCATCTCCTCCTTCCCTACCTTCTCCCCATCCTCTTTCCCTAACTCCTCCCCACCTCCTCCTTCCCTACCTTCTCCTCATCCTCCTCCCCCACCTCTGCTCCACCAAAGATGGCAGGGCCTTCAGATACCACGTTGCCACACTTTAGAACTCTCTCCTAGAGCCCTGCAGCTTGCCACCTGCTCCTTCACCTTAATGAAAAAACCCCATCTTCTTCAACCACACCTTCAATCACTGCTCCCAACAATTCTAACTCCTGCCCGGTGACATTCCCCTCTTTCTCCCCTTCAGAACCTTTCAAAACATTAAAAGGCCATTTATTTCACCTCCTCGAGAATTCCCTGCTTTTATTTCGGCTCCCTCCCTTTAGCTCTCAGCACAAGGCTGCAGATTTAACATCCTTCAGATGAGACGTTAAACCGAGGCCCCGTCTGCTCTCTCAGGTGGACGTAAAAGATCCCATGGCCACTATTTCGAAGAAGAGCAGGGGACTTATCCCCGGTGTCCCAGGGCCAATATTTATCCCTCAATCAACATCACTAAAGCAGATTATCTGATCATTATCACATTGCTGTTTGTGGGAGCTTGCTGTGCGCAAATTGGCTGCTGCGTTTCCCACATTACAACAGTGACTCCACTTCAAAAAGTACTTCATTGGTTGTGAAGCGCTTTGAGACGTCCGGTGGTCGTGAAAGGCGCTATAGAAATGTAAGTCTTTCTTTCTTTCTAGATGTCGGTGCTATGTCGTGCAGATGCCGGGCCAGTCGCTATGACAACACCCTCAGCTGGTCCAGGGGTGGCTTAACAATTCTGTTCAGTGGGCACCCAATGCTAAGTAGGAAGAATAATTATTTTTTTTTAAATCCAACTTTCAGCTGACTTTTACTTGGCTTGAGTGATTCTTAACTGAAATCCCTGTGTGCAACACATTAGTGCTATAAAACTTTTATGCGCTAACACAGCTCTATTCCAAAGTTACAAGTGAGCGGGACGTTGCTGTTTTCTGGGAGGACCGATCACGAATCCTTGCAGGAGAGCACAAAGTTCCTTCTGCAAAGCCCCCACCCCCATGTTGCATTTTTTTTTCACTTTGTCATGGTCTCACAGGAAGTGACATCATTATGTTCTTGACCCTTGACTTTCCAATTATTGGCCACCCTAATTGTTACCCCAAACATTGCTGTTGTTTTTGCTGGGTAGGATTTCCAGCTGCTGCTGCTGTTGTTTATCTTTGTTTCTTCCCTTTCCCATCATTTTCCTGTTAGCCATTAAAACCTCCCAGCAACTTTTCCAAAGGGGGCTTGCAACAGGAAGAAAAAAATGACAATTAATGAGATAAAGAAGGTTAAAAACATTGCAAGAGACATGAAGCATTAATCTTCCTGCGCTCGTGGCATGTGGTACACTTCCTGTTTCCAAAGGAGTGAGCGAAAGAGAGGGAGAGAGAGGCAGCAAGAATCTGAGGTAATTAAGTGTTATTAGCAATTAGACCCTATAGCTGTGACCTTCCTTTCTGCACAGCAGAAGAAAGCTCACTGTAAAGTTCTCATGAACGTAACAGCTCCGATTAGCCCCAGAACTTGGAGAGAGGTGCTCCCGGCCTGAGAGAACACTCTTTGGTTACAATCACTGATGTGGAAAGAGCATACACATCGTGGACTATAAAGCATCATTTTCTTTTAAACCTGTGCTACACGTGGTATTGCGAGCTGGTAATCAGCATCTTTTAAAATAAGAAACCCAAAGTGAAGGGCACAGTGCAAGGTTGAAAAGAGTAAGAAGTGAAGACCGGACAAATGAAGGAGTCCGTGCCTTCAGGAGCCCTAAGCTCTGGAATTCCCTCCCCGAACCTCTCCGCCTCACTACCTCTCTCTCCACCTTTAAGAGGCTGTTTAAAACCTACCTCTTTGACCAAGCATTTGGTCACCCGTCCTAACGCCTCTTTCTTAGGCTCATGTCACCTTTTGTCTGATGACGCTCCTGTGAAGCACTTTGGGGACCTTTTACTACATTAAAGAAGCGATATAAATGCTTGGGGAGACCAAACACAGATTGGGTGACCGCTTTGCGGAACACCTCCGTTCAGTCCGTAAGGGTGACCCCGAGCTTCCGGTCGCCTGTCATTTTAATTCACCGCCCCATTCCCACTCGGACCTCACCGCCCTCGGCCTCTTGCATTGTTCCACGGAAGCTCACCGTAAACTCGAGGAACAGCACCTCATCCTCCGATTAGGCACTTTACAGCCTTCCGGACTCAATATCGAGTTCAACAATTTCAGATCATAACCTCGGCCCCTATTACATTTTCACTTATATTTTTTATCCACACCTTTGTTTTGGCCTTTCCCCCACCCCCCCCCCCTTCTTTTTTTTTCTCTCTCCCACATGGCAGCTGTCTCCCATTCTGCCAGAACATTTCACACCTAATCTAGAGCCGTCTTTTGTCTCCACTAGTCCTATCACCATCTCGTCTCGTTTTGAATACCTCTTAATGTCTCTTCACTTCTCTTTTGTTCTCTCCCAGCCTGGCCTCTTAATCTATTTCATTTCCTGTGCCTCTTTAGTCTTGACAAAGGGTTTTCACCCGAAACGTTGACTCTATCTTCTCTATCTTCTCTCCACGGATGCTGAGTTTTTCCAGCATTTTCTGTTGTTATTTCGGATTTCCAGCATCTGCAGTATTTTGCTATCGCTATAAATGCAAGTTGTTGTTGTAGGGATGAGATGACACTAAACTTGGTTTTTAAAAGGCTGTAAATTGTAGGAGACCGGCAAAGGAGGCAAGTGGCCTTGATCAGCTTGCACTGACTGGGGGGGTAGTTTTCAGCCTCATCACTTGGGCAGTAAACTGGCAGAGCGGAGCCTCCATCTGTTGGCAGTCAGGTTCCAATGTGAAGTGGGGTTGAGCGGCCTCAATCCAGTGGCACTGGGCATGGGCCGACAGCCCAAAGCGATTCTCAATTTGGCACTACTTGGCAATGCCCCTCAGACAGGCCAAAGGATGGTTGATGTGGCAAATGGATAAAAGGCCACACTGGTGTAGAGGGGGGGGTGCTCTCCTGATTTTGAAGCTGTTCCATTCGCGACAATGACATCTCCCACCTTGAGTGCAAAATGCTTTTTTTACTAAAAACTGAAGTGATCACATCACCGACCACAAGAAACACGATTGAGGAAGTCCATTTGGCTCATCCGGAAAGAATCTGCTGTTTTTCCCAATAGAGCATCCAACTGTTTCTTGAACGATCCAGAGGTTTTTTTTTGTCCCACCCTACCCAACCTGGAATTCCATTCCATGCGTCGGTTTGTGTGAAGAACTCCACATTTGCCTTTCCCCCAGTTTGAGCCTTTGTCCTTCCTTTCATGGTATATTTTGAACTAGTTTACTTTTTCTGTACCATTTACTATCTTGCGTACTGTCACGAATCTTATCATTCATGAAGAAATAACTCATGAAGTAACACTGGGCGGCCAGCTGGTGGCACCGTCCAAGGAGTATAAATACTCGGGCGTGGGCCCAGCTTGCCCAGGATGTTTCTGTAACCAGGAACTAGTGATGTAACTAGAATCTCATGGTTGTGAAACAGTTGATTAAAGCCTTGTTTTATACTCAAACCAAGCACTCAGTAGACTTTTTACATCACATACTTCTATGACTTCCTCTATTTTGCCGTCTCCTTTTAAGGCCCTCACCTCTATAAATTATCTTGCAAGCCAAATTACTTAAACAATAGCAGCCCTGTGAAGCAGGTGATGTGAATCTGTACACTACTCCAAACATACTTTATTAAAATCAATTTTCTTTACAAATCACATTTACAGATGTTGAAAAAAGGGCCTTTTTACAGCCACACAGGAAGTGGGCCAGCTGAAAGCCTGGTCATACTTTATCTCCAGATTACATCCAATACGGACTCCTCTCTTATATATTAACGTGGAGTGCAAAGTCCAGGTTCAAACTGAAGTTTAAGTCTCAGTGGGTCAGGCACACTGGGCTCTCATTTCTGGGACCGAAAGTCATACCCAACTCCAGATTGATGGGATAAAGGCTTTTCTGTCACTCGGTTATAAGTCTCAATTAAGTTCCTACAGCACAAGACCTGCTCCTTAATTCAACAGTAATTGGTCGTACCTTGGCACGATGTGGCTGTGACAGTAGGGGGCGCTCTTCTGAGGTTGGGGACTGAAGGACATTGTTGGGGCAGAACTGAGGGAGCTTCACTCTGCCATCTAACTGATGTACCTGACCTGGGAAAGCTCGATACTGACACCAGATATGGAGAAAGTGTTCTATTCCCCACTGCTAACATCCCTCACCTTGATAAGCACAAAAATTAACAAAAATAAATAAATAAAAACAGTTGAGCTTTCTCCCCTTGCCTTTGCGCTGTACGTAGAGTTCATTCTGGTTCACATCCAGATTCTGGGCAGTGTAAATATGGATCCACGGGAGGGAGGCCTCGATTTTATTCTGTAATTAAACCTCACTTCTAGTAACATGCTTGTGCTGTTTTTGTCTGCATGATGTCACGTCTATTAGAGGTTCCCAGAGTGGAAAAAAAAAGTGGAAAAAAAAGATGTTTTTACTCTTATTCCTTTTAAGACTCGAATTTAAAGGGACAGCATCTCTGTGAAGAAGTGCTGGTCAAACTTTGTTTTGTTTAAGAGAGGGGGGGAATGAAAAGTGAAAGGGATGTGCATCATTCAGCTGCCTGGGCCCTAAACTCTGGAATTCCGCCCCTAAACCTCTCATCCTCTCCACCTCTCTTCCTTTAAGACGCTCCTTAAAACCTACCTCTGTGACCAAGCCCCTGTCCTAATATCTCCTTATGTGGCTCGGTGTCAAATTTTGTTTGATAATCGCTCCTGTGAAGCGCCTTGGGACGTTTTACTACGTTAAAGGCGCCGTATAAATGCAAGTTGCTGCCGTTGTTTTTGGTCGCAATAACATCATCCCAAGTGATGCATTTTGATGGCATTTATTTCATTACAAGGCATTTCTGTAGACTGAGAAAGGAAACTTTTTCATGGTGGTAATGTCCCTTTAAATGTCCTTAGGTGAACATTCTGATAACTTTGAGAAAGTGTTACTTTATTCTATGCCTTCAATGGAAGTTGATGACAATGACAGAAAACCAACAGGCCATATCTGAATCACACAGGTTTAACAGAGTTTTATATATAGATTACAGAACCACAGCGAGGACATTAACATGAATAGAATGAGGCTCAAACTATGAACAGAAAAGGACAGTTCTTTAAAGAGGGACTCACTCCTGAAAAGAGATGGGGGCTGGGGGGGAGTGGGGAGGGGAGAGAGAGAGAGAGAGAGGAAACTGTGCGAAGGGGAATGTTGGATTGTGCAGCTGTGTGTGTGTATGAATAGGGGAGGCTTTGTGTACAGCCTTAGAAAAATCTGTGACCAATTATTCGAGCCTGTCTTTCAGCTGGGAGCCCTGCTGGGGAAGCTGCTGTGCTTCACAGCCTCCAACCAGAACAGGGGCTGGACACTCAGGGGATAGGGAAGCTTGGGAAAGGAAATCATTTCCTGACATGTCCGAAGCACAGAGTTCGAAATAGGGATAATTTGTCAACGCAATAATCACAGTTTTGAACTTGCCTCACAGTATTGATGTGCGAAAACATTTCTTGAGCTATCTGTGGATACAACTTGTGCTCAAGTAGTGCCTCCAGCCTCCCGAGAGGCTTTGCCAGGGGGTGGAATGGATGCTTGAGAAGAAAGTGGGAGGTCAGGGAGGTGACTAAAGGTGTGATGGAAGATGTAGGTTTTGAGGCAATTTGCAGAGGGAGGGAGACAGGTAGCTGACATGAATCAGTCATTCATGAAAGAAAGACTTATGAAATAATACTGAGCGGCCTGCGGGTGCCGCTGTCCAGGGAGAGTATAAATACTCGGGCACGGGCCCAGCTTGCGCAGGACATTCTTAACAGGAACTAGTGAAGGACACAGCTAGACCTCCATGTTGTAAAACAGTTGATTAAAGCTTTGTTTAACGCTTAGACCAAGTGCCTAGTAGTTTTCTTACGTCAGTAGCAAGGGGATTTGGGGAGGGGGCACGTTTAAGGGAGTGAGTTCAGAATGTTTAGGGCACTGCACAGCAGTGGTTCTGTTACTGGACTAGTGATCCAGAGGCCTGGACTATTAATATCGGAGGACGTGAGTTCAAATCCCACCATGGCAGGGGGAAAAATTCGGTTGCTTAGCGCTGTAGTGTATGTACTTTGCAGAAGGAACTATATACTGCAGTACCAGTAGTGACCACCCCTGTATATAAGCCTGTGTAGTAACTTTTGCATAGTAGTTCCAGTTTGTCTCCACTCAGTAAAGACCTGTTATAACCGACTCCTGCAGTCCGTGTCTCAATTACACACGGACATAATACTGGTGACGAGCAGATCCGAACTTACCTACAGTCTGCACCACCTCATGGGGATCCATCCCTGAAGCGAAGTTGTCAGAGGTCGAGGCCAGAAGAAAGAAAAAAAACCCAGAAGAAACGGGCGTCGACTGTGGGCAACCGCCTCTGATTCATCGGAGTTGAAGATTTGCAGGAGAGGCTGTCGAGAGTGGGGCTTGGTTATCCTGTCGATGGTGTTCCAGCTAATCGGGCTGGTGGCAGGTAGTACACTGATCCTTCCTGGGCTGCGGCGGGCTAGAGCTCGATCGGGTGGCTTTTCAACGGGGCCGAGCAGCGTTGTCGGGAAGAGGAGAGAGAGAGGGTAGAGCACACAGGGCACGGCCGGTGCTACGAAGCCGGGCAGCGTACAGACCCGAGAAGAGGGAGGAAAGTGTCCCGCAGGGTTGCTCCGACGACGGGGAAATAAAAGAAATTAGAAGTGCAGAAAGCCGCGAGGAGCTGCAGTTTGCCATGGGAACCGCAGAGAGCGGCGTTAGCAGCAGCGCGGGGGGAAGTGCGCGAAGACCATAGGGCGTCGCCATCAAGGCATAAAACGCCAGCAACAGCGCTAGCAGCAGCGGGGAAGACGGAAAGCGCGGGAGGCGCCATTTTGTTAAATCGGGGAAGAAGGCAAAGCGCGGGAGGCACCATCTTAGATTTCCAAGATGCCAAAGACTGGCAATATCACTGCCTTCGATAATGCAATAGAAGACTGGACCATGTATGTGGAAAGAGTCGAAGTATATTGCGAGGCAAACGAAGTAGCCGATGAGAAAAAGGCATCGGTACTACTAAACTTAATGGGCGCAAGAATGTACGGCCTATTGCGGAACCTGATTACTCCAGCCAAACCGATGGCGAAGAGTTTTAACAAAATTGTTGATATCCTACAAGAACACCTAAATCCTACACCGCTGCTGATAGCAGAAAGATTTAAATTCCACAGGAGAAATCAGCATAAAGATGAGAGCAATGCTGATTACCTTACGGAACTACGCAAGCTATCAAAGCACTGCCAGTTCGGAGCAGGACTGGCAGATACCTTACGGGACAAATTTGTCTGTGGACTCCTGAGTGAAGGAACCCAGAAGAGGTTACTCTCAGAGAAAGAGCTAACGCTAGATAAGGCTTTCAGCGTGGCAGTTTCGTACAAAGCAGCAGCAAGGGGAGCTGCGGAAATACAACAAAAGCCACAGGAATACGGCACCCACGAAATGACATGGGGATTTGCAAAATGTTATCGCTGCGGCAGAACAAACCATGACCAGAAGGACTGCTGGTCCAAGGACAAAATATGCAGGCAATGCGGAAAGGTGGGACACATTGCACGAGTTTGCAGGTCTGGGAAGAAGACTAACGACAACAAAAAGGCTACTAAGGAACAGTACAGGAAAGTACAAAAGATGACGGACAGTAGTTCCGAAGACCAGATGAGCGATAGTGAATCCGGGAACAAGAGACTAAGCTGTCTCAAACTTCACAACGTAATCGCAAAAGAGGATCACCGAACCATTTGGGTCACCCTCACGATAGCAGGGTCCCAAGTCAAAATGGAATTGGATACAGGATCAGCCCTGACCATCATGAATCGACGAGACTACGAGTGGCTATTCTCACACATACCCTTGAAAGAGACAGCCATTGTCTTGAAGACGTATACGGGGCAAAAAGTATACCCCAGAGGGAAAATAAGGGTGCCTGTTGAATACAACGGCAAGGAAATACAGAAATTGTATCTGTACATAATGCAAGATGGTGGACCACCGTTATTGGGACGTGAATGGATCAGAAAGATAAGTTTAGACTGGCACTCTATTCAGGCACTGACGGTGGCTGGTAAAAAGGATGACGACGTCACACCTGGACGATTGTCAAAAATCTTAGCTAACGCCAAAGAGGTATTTCAACAAGAACTGGGAACTCTTAAAGGTGTAACCGCCTCGATAAAAATAGAAGAGAATGCAATTCCCAAGTTTTTCAAAGCAAGACCGGTACCATATGCAATTCGCCCAGCCGTCGAGGCAGAGCTGGAGAATCTGGAGAATGCAGGCGTGTTATCTAAGGTAGACTGGAGTGAGTGGGCGACACCCATCGTTCCTGTCATGAAGAAAACGTTAAACAATAAGTCTGAGGAGCCAAGGAAGGTTCGCATCTGTGGGGACTTCAAGGTGACGGTGAACCCAGTCCTTCACACAGTACAATATCCTCTCCCGAGGATAGAAGATATTTTCGCCTCACTATCTGGAGGGAAGCGTTTTACAAAAATTGACCTAGCACAAGCATATTTGCAGATGGAGGTTGAAGAATCCTCTAGGAAGTATCTCACGATAAACACTCACAAAGGTCTTTACCAGTATAATCGACTGGTATTCGGAGTAGCATCAGCTCCGGCGATATGGCAAAGAGCGATGGAACAAGTCCTGCAAGGGATTCCGGGGACTCAGTGTTACTTGGACGACATCCTAGTGACAGGTGAAGATGACAGTGAACACCTTGCCAACCTAGAGCAGGTGCTCACTAGACTAAGAGAACATGGGCTACGAGCCAATCGCCCCAAGTGCGAGTTTTTTAAGAAACAGATATCGTATTGTGGCCACGTGATTGATGAAGAGGGGTTACATAAGTCCCCTGACAAAATTGAAGTGGTAGTTAAGGCTCCAGCGCCTGAAAATGTGTCGCAACTGAGGCCATTCCTCAGATTGGTGAATTACTACCATAAGTTTTTGCCGAATTTGTCCACAATTCTGCACCCACTGAACGCCCTACTACAAACTGGAGTAGCATGGAAATGGAGCGATGAATGTAAGCGGGCCTTTCAGAAGAGTAAAGACCTAATCACTTCAAGAGAAGTATTGGCTCACTACAACCCATCACTACCGATAAGACTGGCATGTGATGCGTGTCCCTACGGCATTGGAGCGGTACTGTCACATAAATTCCTTGATGGTTCAGAGAGGCCGATAGCTTTTGCGTCACGCTCGTTAACTTCAGCCGAGCGTAACTATGCCCAGATTGACAGAGAGGCCCTCAGCCTGGTGTGGGGGGTGAAGAAGTTCAATCACTACCTGCACGGTCAGAAATTTACTCTACTAACTGATCATCAACCTCTTGTCTCCATTTTCAACCCTCAGAAGGGCGTCCCGATAATGACAGCACAACGGCTACAGAGGTGGTCCCTTTTCCTAGGGGCACACCAATATGACACCGAGTACAAAGGAACTAAACAGCATGGGAATGCTGATGGATTGTCGCGCCTACCGTTGCCGACGGTGGAAGAAGCACCTGCAGTGGATCCAGTGGAGATATTCCACTCGACCATAGTCGAATGTCTCCCTGTGACGAATGCAAACATAGAAAAGGAAACACGAAATGACCCGACACTCTCCTGGGTCTATGATTTAATGGTGAAGGGATGGCCAGCACATGGCGAACCACTGTTGCCAGCATTCTCGCCGAGAAGAGAACAGCTGTCAGTGTGCAGAGGAACCTTGATGTGTGGATCCAGAGTAGTAATTCCACCCAAATTGAAGGATAGAGTGCTCAATGAGCTTCATGAGGGTCATCTGGGAGGGGTAAAAATGAAGAACTTAGCCAGAGCGTTTGTGTGGTGGCCGGGAATCGATAGAGAAATCGAAGAGATGATCAAGAGCTGTACAGGATGCCAGAAGGTCCAAAACGCCCCACCACAAGCCCCTCTACATCCATGGGAGTGGCCCTCATCTCCATGGCAAAGGGTGCACATTGATTTTGCTGGTCCATTTATGGACTCGATGTTTTTAATTGCGGTGGATGTACATTCAAAGTGGCCAGAGGTAATAAAAATGTCCTCAACCACCACAGAAAAAACTATCACAGTCTTACGAACCATATTCGCCAGAAATGGGCTGCCTGAACAGATTTGCTCCGACAATGGACCACAGTTTGTGTCTGAAGAGTTCCGGAGGTTCTTAAAGAACAATGGTGTTAAGCATTACACATCCGCCCCATATCATCCAGCCACCAATGGATTGGCTGAGAGGTTCGTTCAAACATTCAAGAAGACTATCAAGGCAATGTGTAACGAAGACATACCCCTACAACACAAGGTGGATAACTTCTTGTTTGCCTACCGGAATGCAACACATGCGGTTACCAACCAAACTCCAGCCATGATGTTCTTCAATCGAAGACTACGATGCCGCTTGGATTTGGTTAAGCCAAACGTCAGAAGAGATGTGGCGAACAGGCAGTTTCAGAATATGAATGAAAGGCCGACCAGGAGTTTTAAGATAGGTCAACCAGTTTTGGCCCGGGACTACCGCACAGAGAAATGGCAGCCAGGAACGATCTGCACACGGCAAGGACCTCTAATGTATACCGTGGACGTTGGAGAGAGCATTGTAAGACGCCATGCTGACCAGATTCTAGAGTCACTGGAAAACGTCAATTCCACACCACGATCCGATACACCTGGTGATGAAACCGAAGTACCAATTGCATCTACCTCAGAATCGGTGATATTGGAAGCAGACGAACCAAACAACGATGTTGATCCCGAATCAACTTTGCCAGAAGAACCTGATACCCCAAAGAGGCGTTATCCAGACAGAATCAGGAAGCCTCCTCAAAGACTGAACTTATAATTGCTTAACTTCAGCTAATGTATCTAGCAACTGTAATTGTAAATATGTTATTTAATTATTAATCGAATGTTATGTACTGTTTAGCTAAAAGGGGAGGAATTGTAGTGTATGTACTTTGCAGAAGGAACTATATTCTGCAGCCCCTGTATACTGCAGTACCAGTAGTGACCACCCCTGTATATAAGCCTGTGTAGTAACTTTTGCATAGTAGTTCCAGTTTGTCTCCACTCAGTAAAGACCTGTTATAACCAACTCCTGCAGTCCGTGTCTCAATTACACACGGACATAATAAGCGCCTCCCGTTAGCGCCTCCGGGGGGACGCTAACGGGGCACTAGGAACTTAGCGCCGCTCGCGCGGCGATTTTAGCGCCGCTCGCGAAATTGACCAGTCGCTTTGCGGCAGCACTAAACACCACCTGTGCCCACAGATCGTGACGTCAGTTGAGCGTGCAACACCCCGGTAGCGCCCCAGACCGGAAATTGAGTCGCGTCCCCTGCCTTAGCACCTGCCGCTCGGAACGACAGGTAGAGGGGAACTTTTTCAAGTCGGGAAGAGGCTGGGGGAGCGCTATTTAAAGGCGGGCGCTTCCTGCCTTTTCTTGTCGGCAAAATTTTTGGTACATGCAGGTTGAGAGGGAGAGAGAGACGTCTGGAGAGATTTAACGCTGTCCTAAGGGATTTTGGTCCTCAGCACCACTTTTCAGGTTCCTAAGCATCGAGCTCTTTCCCTGGGCCTATCCATTAGTGCTTCCAACACAATTGCTTTTGAGGTCTCTCCAGGCCGAGATTCAAGGCTGCAATGAGCAGGGTGTGGCTGGCCAGCAAGATGGCCCCGCCCCTTTAAGAACTGGACGGCGCCAGTCTGTCTGGCTTCCATGGTAACGGACATCGCCTGAGCTTCGGTAGCGTTCTGAGGTAGCGCCTCGCTCCCTGACGTTAGCGCCTTAAGAGAGGTGTGTAGCGCCTGATTTAGCGCTCAATTCAACGCCAAGGGCGATAGAGGCAAATTTTGTAGTCGGAGGCGATAATTAGCGCTGGGCGATAAATTTTGCGCCTGGCCGATAATAGCGCTTCAAAATGGGCGATACCCAATTTTTTTCCAGAAAGGTTTCCATTTATATAGCACCTTTCACAACCTCAGGACATCCCAAAGCGCTTTACAGCCAATGAAGTACTCTTTGAAGTGTAGTCACCGTTGCCAATTTGCACACAGCAAGCTCCCACAAACAGCAATGTGATAATGACCAGATAATCTGTTTCAGTGATATTGATTGAGGGATAAATATTGGCCAGGACACCGGGGAGAACTCCCCTGCTCTTCTTCGAAATAGCGCCGTGGGTTCTTTTACCCTGAGGAGGAAGACAGGGCCTCATTTTAACGTCTCATCCAAAAGACGGCACCTCCGACAGTGCAGCGCTCTCTTAGTAATGCACTGGAGTGTCAGCCTGGATTATTTGCTTATTTGATTATTTAATTGAAAAATCCTTTGACGGGAGTTCGGGGCAATTCCTGGGAGGTCCATTCTTCTCCCTTGCCGCCACCGGAACATTCCGCATTGAAGAACTTTAAAACGCTGTTAAAAGGCACAACAAAAATCATTATTTTATTGTCCTACAAAACGCTTTGTGCCCTGGGAGCCACCGGGGAACAGTTGGGATGATGAGATATAATCAAGTACATGTACTATTTCATTGTAAAATCCATACCCTGTTCCACTGGGAACCAGCACCGAGTGTGTAAGAAGCTGGTTGACTGAACATGTCAGTGCCTTGCAAACAGTAGAGCCTATTTTTGTTACACAGAATTACTTTGAATTTTAATAACACAGAAGCAGGCCATTCCCTAACCGCTCTCTGCTGGTGTTGAGACTCTACATGAGCCTCCTGCCGCCTTACTTTATCTCACCCTATCAACATATCCTTCTATTCCTTTCTCCCTCATGTGCATATCTAGCTTCCCCTTAAATGCATCTTTGCTATTTTCCTCGACCACTCCACGTGGTGGCGAGTTGCACATTCTCACCGCTCTCCGAGTGAGGAAGTCTCACCTGAATTCCTTAAAGGATTTATTAGTGACTATCTTATATTTATTGCCCCTAGTTTTGGACTCCGCCCCCCCCCCCCCCAGATATTCTACCTCGATGGCTTTTTCCTTTAGTTAACACGTGATTACACCCTCATTCTCTCCCCGTTCCCCTTACTGAATAACGGTCTCCACCAAAATAGTAACTTAGCGGAGATATTTTCTTACCCTGTTTCCCACCTCCTCTCATATTGTATGGTCCCATGGGCGTTAGAACCCCCCCCCCCCACCCCGCAGTACATTACCCGAACAGGCCATGCTCTTCATGCATGAGCCCAGACGGTGAGCGTCCCTGCTATTGGACCACGTAGGGCTTCACAGCGAACCTGATCTTGGCCTCACCCGACCTCCACCCACAACCTGCTATTGGACCACGTAGGGCTTCACAGCGAGCCTGATCTTGGCCTCACCCGACCTCCACCCACAACCTGCTATTGGACCACGTAGGGCTTCACAGCGAGCCTGATCTTGGCCTCACCCGACCTCCACCCACAACCTGCTATTGGACCATGTAGGGCTTCACAGCGAGCCTGATCTTGGCCTCACCCGACCTCCACCCACAACCTGCTATTGGACCACGTAGGGCTTCACAGCGAGCCTGATCTTGGCCTCACCCGACCTCCACCCACAACCTGCTATTGGACCACGTAGGGCTTCACAGTGAGCCTGATCTTGGCCTCACCCGACCTCCACCCACAACTACTTTTCAGCTGGGGACACTGGATGGCATTGGGTAAAGAGGTTACTCAACACCTGGCCCTCTGGTCAGTAGAATTTATCCTACTCAGGCATTTAGCTTGAACCAATACTTGGGGGAAACCCCACCCCACAATATTCCAGAAGTAGGTCAGATGTAATCGTGAAAGCAATTTATATTTCGCAGTAACGTTCGTTCATTACAACTGGCCTCATTGCCCTTAGTTTGGGGGGTGGGAAACAGCGAGAGTTCCTGCCCCAACTCACTATCCAGTGACCCTCCCCCCTTGCTGGAAACTGTACCTCTGTGGATGTTGGGTGAGGACAGGATTAGTCTCTGGTGTGATGCCCTCAGAGGTTGAATAGTTCAGCGTCCAGGCTCACAGATGATGAATGGTCACTTGGACATGGCATTGGAGGACTGCTATTCAACTCTGGGGGGCATCACATTTAAGTCTGACCCAGTGTGAGCCGTGGCACTATTTCAAAGAAGAGCAGGGGGCGTTCACCCTGGTGCACTGGCCAATATTTATCCCTCAACCAACAGCACTTAAAAAAAAAATGGATTATCTGGCCATTATCACATGGGAGCTTGCTGTGCACAAAATGGCTGCTGCATTTCCTATATTACAACAAAGATTACAGGCTGGCTTAGAGAAGCTGTCAAACACGGACAATCTCTGTTCTAAGGTGAGCCCTTGTACTGAAGACTCACCAAACCTCTTTCCTCAGCAGAAAGCAGATGGCTGCTACATCTGAGAATGTAGCAGCCATTCTGTCATCTCTGCCGTTGAGATGAGGCACCTCCGGATCCCCAAGGGTTGAAGCCTGCAGGAAGAAGCAAAGGTAAGTAAACTTTTTCTAACACTTTACACTCATCTCTCATACTCACCTCTCCACACTTGCACCCATCACTCACCTCCACAGCGCACTTTTCGACCCCTCTCACCCCCGCAGACCCACTGCTCGCCTCGCTGATCCTGGCGAGGTTCGCAGCCGTCGGGAAGCCCGCACTTGCAGGGGTAAAATGGGGATAATCCTCTTAACTGCCTGTTAACTACCTGTTGACAGGCAGTTAAATGGCTGTAATCCCCTTCCCGCCTCGAG